>NW_020924691.1:11424-12279 GCF_003984885.1 Neopelma chrysocephalum | reverse complement strand
CTAACACTAACCAAAACCCCAAACCCTAACCCTAACCCTAACCCTAACCCTAACCCTAACCCTAAACCGAACCCTAACCTTAAAACGAACCCTAACCCTAACCCTAACCCTAAAACGAACCCTAACCCTAAAACGAACCCTAACCCTAACCCTAACCCTAAAACGAACCCTAACCTTAAAACGAACCCTAACCCTAACCCTAACCCTAAAACGAACCCTAACCCTAAAACGAACCCTAACCCTAAAACTAACCCTAAATGAACCCTAACCCTAAAACGAACCCTAACCCAAAAACGAACCCTAACCGTAACCCTAAAACGAACCCTAACCCTAAAACGAACCCTAACCCTAAACCCTAACCCTAAAACGAACCCTAAACATAACCCCAAACCTAAAACGAACCCTAACCCTAAAACGAACCCTAACCCTAAAACGAACCCTAACCCTAATGCTAACCCTGACCCTCGGGCTCTCGCCGGCCCTTTGTGCACCTCGCTCGGCTCTTCGCGCGCAGCAGGGTCTCCCGGTCCCGGGACCTCCGGTCTGGAAGGAATCCTCGACCGTATCCGATTTTGGCCCTCGGCCGTCCCCGGGTCGCCAGGACGCCTGCCCGTCAACGACGGCCCTTTTTGCCCAGAAGGAGGGGCCTGACCCTCCGACTCTCGCCTGCCCTTTGTGCGCCTCGCTCGGCTCTACGCACGCAGCCGTGGCTTCCGGTCCTGGCGCCTTCGGTCTGGAAGGAATCCTCGACCGTACGCAATTTTAGCCCTCGGTCGGCCGGCGCGCCGGCCCACGAACGATGGCCCTTTTTTCCCAAAAGGAGGGACCTGACCCTCCAGCTCCCGCCTGCCCTTT
>NW_020924691.1:0-11324 GCF_003984885.1 Neopelma chrysocephalum | reverse complement strand
CCCAGAAGGAGGGTCCTGACCCTCCGGCTCTCGCCTGCCCTTTGTGCGCCTCGCTCGGTTCTACGAGCGGAGCCGGGGCTCCCAGCCCCGGCACTTCTGGTCTTTGAGAAATCCTAGACCGTATCCGATTTTGGCCCTCGGCTGGCCCTGGGCCGCCAGGGGAGGCGACCCGCGAACGAGGGCTTTTTTTGCCCAGAAGAAGGGGCCTGACCCTCCGACTCTCGCCGGCCCTTTGTGCGCCTCACTCGTCTCTACGCGCGTAGCCGGGGCTCCCGGTTTTTGCGCCTTCGGTCTGGAAGGAATCCTCGAACGTATGCAATTTACCCCCCGGCCGACCTGTGCACTGGACCACGAACGACGGCCCTTTTTTCCCAGATGGAGGGGCCTGGACCTCCGGCTCTCGCCTGCCCTTTGTGCGCCTCACTCGGCTCTTCGCGTGCAGCAGTGGCTCCCGGTCCCAGCACCTCCGGTCTAGGAGGAATCCTCGACCGTATCCATTTTGGCCCTCAGCCGTTCCCGGGTCTCCAGGACGCCTGCCCGTAAACGATGGCCCTGTCTGCCCACAAGGAGGGGCCTGACCCTCTAGATCCCGACTGCCCTTTGTGCGCGGTGCTCTGCTCTTCAACTCCAGCCGGAGCTCCAGGTCCTGGCGCCTTCGGTCTGGAAGGAATCCTCGACCGTATGCAATTTTAGCCCCCGGCCGGCCGGCGCGTCGGCCCGCGAACGATGGCCATTTTTTCCCAGAAGGAGGGCCCTGACCCTCCGGCTTCCGCCTGCCCTTTGTGCGCCTCGCTCTGTTCTACGAGCGCAGCCGGGGCTCCCGGTCCCGGCGCCTCGGGTCTTGGAGGAATCCTCGTCCGTATCCGATTTTGGCCCTCGGCTGACCGTGGACCGCCTGTTGCGCTGGACCACGAACAACGGCTTTTTTTGTCCAGAGATAGGGGCCTGACCCTTTGGCTCCCGCCTGCCCCTTGGGCGCCGCGCTCGGCTCTACGCTCGCAGCCGGGGCTCCCGGTCCCAGCGCATCCGGTCTTGGAGGCATCCTCAACCGTATCCGATTTTTGCCCTCGGCCGTCCCCGGGTCGCCAGGACGCCTGCCCGTAAACGACGGCTCTTTCTGGTCAGAAGGCGGGGCCTGACCCTCCCCCTCTCGCCTGCTATTTGTGCGCCTCGCTCGGCTCTACGTGCGCAGCCGGGGCTCCCGGTCCTGTCGCCTTCGGTCTAGAAGGAATCCTTGACCGTATGCAATTTTAGCCCCCGGCCGGCCGACGCGCCGGCCCGCGAACGAGAGCCCTTTTTGCCCAGAAGGAGGGGCCTGACCCTGAGGCTCCCTCCTTCCCTTTGGGCGCTGTGCTCGGCTCTACGCACGCAGCCGGGGCTCCCGGTCCTGGCGCCTCCGGTCTTCGAGGAGTCCTCGACCGTATCCGATTTTGGTCCTCGGACGTCCCGGGGTCGCCAGGACGCCTGCCCGTAAAAGACAGCCATTTCTGCCCACAAGGAGGGGCCTGACCTCCGGCTCCAGCCTGCCCTTTGTGCGCCTCGCTTGGCTCTACGCGCGCACCTGGGGCTCCCAGTTCTGGCGCCTTCGATCTGGAAGGAATCCTCGACCATATGCAATTTTAGCCCCTGGCCGGCCGTCGTCCTGGCCCGCGAACAACGGCCCTTTTTGCCCAGAAGGAGGGGCCTGACTCTCCGGATCCCTCCTGCCCTTTCTGCGCCTCGCTCGACTCTACGCGCGCAGCCGGGGCTCCTGGTCCCGGCGCCTCTGGCCTTGGCGGCATCCTCAACAGTACCCGATTTTAGCCCTCGGCCATCCCCGGTTCGCCAGGATGCCTGCCCGTAAAAGACGACCCTTTTTGCCCAGAAGGAGGCGCCTGACCCTCCGTCTCCCACCTGCCCTTTGTGCGCCGTGCTCGGCTCTACACGCGCAACCTGGGCTCCCGGTTCTGGCGCCTTCGGTCTGAAAGGAATGCTCAACCGTATGCAATTTTAGCCCCCGGCCGTCCGGCACGCCGGCCCGCGAGCAATGGCCCTTTTTGCCCAGAAGGAGGGGCCTGACCCTCTGGCTCCCTCCTGCCCTTTGTGCGCCGCGCTCGACTCTACGCACGCAGATGGAGCTCCCGGTCCCGGTGCCTCCCGTGTTTGAGGAGTCCTCGACCGTATCCGATTTTGGCCCTCGGCCGTCCCCGGGTCGCCAGGACGCCTGCCCGTAAACGACGGCCCTTTCTGCCCAGAAGGAGGGGCCTGACCCTCCGGAACCCGCCTGCCCTTTTTGCGCCTCGCTCATCTCTACGCGCGCAGCCGGGGTTCCCGGTCCTGGTGCCTTCGGTCTGGAAGAAATCCTCGACCGTATGCAATTTTAGCCCCCAGCCGGCCTGCGCGCCGGCCAGGGAACGACGGCCCTTTTTGCCCATAAGGAGGGACCTCACCCTAGGAGCGCAGCCGGGGCTCCTGACCCTGGCGCCACCGGTCTTGGAGGAATCCTCGACCATATCCGATTTTTGCCCTTGGCCGTCCCCGGGTCGCCAGGACGCCTGCCCGTAAACGATGGCCGTTTTAGTCCAGAAGGAGGGCCTGACCCTCCGGCTCTTGCCTGCCCTTTCTGCACCTCGCTCCGCTGTACAAGTGCAGCCGGGGCTTCCAGTCCCGGCGCCTTCGGTCTTGGATGAATCCTAGACTGTATGCGATTTTGGCCCTGGGCAGGCCACAGGTTGCAAGGGGCGGCGACCAGCTAATGGCGGCCCTATTTGCCCAGAAGGAGGGGCCTGACCCTCCGGCTCCCGCCTGCCCTTTGTTTGCCTCGCTCGGCTCTACGCGCGCAGGTGGGGCTCCCGGTCCCAGCGCCTCCGGTCTTGGAGGCATCCTCAACCGTATCCGATTTTGGGCCTCGGCCGTCCCGGGGTCGCCAGGATGCCTGCCCGTAAACGACGGCCCTTTCTGTCCACAAGGAGGGGCCTGACCCTCCAACTCCCCCCTGCCCTGTGTGCGCCGCGCTCGGCTGTACGTGTGCAGCCGGGGCTTCCAGTCCCGGCGCCTCCGGTCTTGGAGGAATGCTCGATCGTATCCGATTTTGGCCCTCAGCAGGCCGTGGACCGCCCGGTGTGCTGGACCACGAACGATGGCTATTTTTGCCCAGAAGGAGGGGTCTGACCCTCCGGCTCCCACCTGCCCTTTGTACAACGCACTTGGATCTACGCGCGCAGGCGGGGCTCCCAGTCCCGGCGCCGCCGGCCTTGGAGGCATCCTCAACCGTCTCCGATTTTTGCCCTCGGCCGTCCCCGGGTCACCAGGACGCCGGCCTGTAAAAGACAGCCCTTTTTGCGCAGAAGGAGGGGCCTGACCCTCTGACTCTCGCCTGCCCTTTGTGCGCCTCGCTCGGCTCTACGCGCGCAGCTGGGGTTCCCGGTCCTGCCGCCTTCAGTCTGGAAGGAATCCTCGACCGTATGCAATTTTAGCCCCTGGCCGGGCGGCGCGCCAGCCTGCAAACGACGGACCTTTTTGCCCAGAAGGGGGGGCCTGACCGTCCGGCTCCCTCCTTCTATTTGTGCCCCTCGCTCGGCTCTATGCGCACAGCCGGGGCTCCTGGTCCCGGCACCTCCGGACTTGGAGGAATCCTCGTCCGTATCCGATTTTGGCCCTCGCCCGCCGTGGACTGCCCAGTGCACTGGACAACGAACTACGGCCCTTTTTGCTCAGAAGGAGGCGCCTGACCCTCCAGCTTTGGCCTGCCCTTTGTGTGCCACGCTCGGCTCTACGCTCGCAGCCGGGGCTCCCGGTCCCGGCGCCTCCGGTCTTGGAGGTATCCTCCACTGTATCCGATTTTGGCCCTCGGCCGTCCCGGGGTCACCAGGACGCCTGCCCACGAACGACGGCCCTTTTTGCCCAGAAGGAGGGGCCTGACCCTCCGGCTCCCTCCTTCCATTTGTGCCCCTCGCTCGGCTCTACGCTCGCAGCCGGGGCTCCCGGTCCCGGCGCCTCCGGTCTTGGAGGAATCCTCGTCCGTATCCGATTTTGGCCCTCGGCCGGCCGTGGACTGCCCAGTGCACTGGTCCACGAAAGCCGGCTTTTTGTGTCCAGAAGGAGGGGCCTGACCCGCCGACTCTCGCCTGCCCTTTGTGCGCCGCGCCCGGCTCTACGCGCGCACCTGGGGCTCCCGGTTCTGGCGCCTTCTGTCTGGAAGGAATCCTCGACCGTATGCAATTCTAGCCCCCGACCAACCGGCGCACCGACCTGCGAACGACGGTCCTTTTTGCCCAGAGGGCGGGGCCTGACCCTCCGGCTCCCACCTGCCATTTGTGCGCCTGCTGGGCTCTGCGCGCGCAGCCGGGGCTCCCATTCCCGGCGCCTCCGGTCTTGGAGGCATCCTCCACCGTACCCGATTTTGGCCCTCGGACGTCCCCGGGTCGGCAGGACACCTGCCCGTAAACGACGGCCCTTTCTGCCCACAAGGAGGGGTCTGACCCTCCGGCTCCCACCTTCCCTTTGTGCGTCTCGCTCGGCTATACGTGCGCAGCCGGGGCTCCCAGTCCTGGCGCCTCCGGTCTTGGAGGAATCTTCATCCGTATCCGATTTTGGCCCTCGGCCAGTCGTGGACCGCCCGGTGCGCTATACCACGAACGACGGATTTTTTTGCCCGGAAGGAGGGGCCTGACCCTCTGACTCCCGCCTGCCCTTTGTGCGCAGCACTCGGCTCTACGCGCGTAGCCGGGGCTCCCGGTCGAGGCGCCTCCGGTCTTGGAGGCATCCTCAACCGTACCCAATTTTGGCCCTCGGATGTCCCCGGGTCGCCAGGACACTGGCCCGTAAAAGACGGCCCTTTCTGCCCAGAAGGAGGGGCCTGGCCCTCCGACTCTCGCCTGCCCTTTGTGCGCCGCACTCGACTATACGTGCGCAGCCGGGGCTCCCGGTTCTGGCGCCTTCGGTCTGGAAGGAATCCTCGACCGTATGCAATTTTAGCCCCCGGGCGGTCAGCACGCCGGCCTGCGAACAACGGCCGTTTTTGCCCAGAAGGAGGGGCTGACCCTACGGCTCCCGCCTGCCCTTTGTGCGCCGCGCTCGGTTCAATGTGCGCAGCCGGAGCTCCCGGCCCCGGCGCATCCGGTCTTAGCGGAGTCCTTGACCGTATCCGATTTTGGCCCTCGGCCGTCCCGGGGTCGCCAGGACACCTGCCCGTAAACAATGGCCCTTTCTGCCCAGAAGGAGGGGCCTGACCCTCCGCATCCCGCCTGCCCTTTGTGCGCCTCACTCAGCTCTTCACGCGCAGCCGGGATTCCCGGTCCTGGCGCCTTCGGTCTGGAAGGAATCCTCGACCGTATGCAATTTTAGCCCCAGACCGACCGGCGCATTAGCCCGCGAGCGATGGCCCTTTTTACCCAGAAGGAGGGGTCTGACCCTCTGGCTCCCTCCTGCCCTTTGTGCGCCGCGCTCTGCTCTATGTGCGCAGCCGGGGCTCCCGGTCCTGGCGCCTCCGGTCTTGGAGGCACCCTCAACCGTATCAGATTTTAGCCCTCGGCAGTCCCCAAGTCGCCAGGAAGCCTGCCCGTAAGAGACGGCCCTTTCTGCCCATAAGGGGGGGCCTGAACCTCCGCCTCTCGCCTGCCGTTTGTGCGCCTCACTCGGCTCTACGCGCGCAGCCGGGATTACCAGTCCTGTAGCTTTCAGTCTGGAAGGAATCCTCGACCGTATGCAATTTTAGACCCTGGACGGCCAGCGTGCCGCCCCGCAAGCGACGGTCCTTTTTGCCCAGAAGGAGAGGCCTGACCCTCCGGCTCCCGCCTGCCCTTTGTGCGCCGCGCTCCACTCTATGAGCGCAGCCAGGGCTCCCGACCCCGGTACCTCCGGTCTTGGAGGAATCCTCGACCGTAACCGATTTTGGCCCCCGGCCAGATAGGGACCGCCCGGTGCGCTGGACTACGAACGACGGCTTTTCTTGCCCATAAAGAGGGGCCTGACCCTCCGACTCTCATCTGCCCTTTGTGCGCCGCGCTCGGCTCTACGCTCGCAGCTGGGGCTCCCGGTCCTGGTGCCTTCGGTCTGCAAGGAATCCTCGACCGTATGCAATTTTAGCCCTTCGAGGGTCTGCGAGACGGCCCGCGAACGAGGGCGCTGTTTGCCCAGAAGGAGGCGCCTGACCCTCCGGCTTCTGCCTGCCCTTTGTTCGCCACACTCGGCTCTACACGCGCAGCTGTGGCTCCCGGCCCCGGCGCCTCCGGTCTTCGCGGAATCCTCGACCGTATCCGATTTTGGCCCTCGACTGTCCCGGGGTCGCCAGGATGCCTGCCCTTAAACAACAGCGATTTCTGCCCAGAAGGAGTGGCCTGACCCTCCGACTCTCGCCTGCCCTTTGTGCGCCTCGCTCGGCTCTACGCGTGCAGCCGGGGTTCCCGGTCCTGAGTATTCAGTCTGGAAGGAATCCTCGACCGTATGCAATTTTAGCTCCCAGCCGGCCGGCGCGCCGGCCCGTGAACGACGGCCCTTTTTGCCCAAAATGAGGCGCCTGACCCGCCGGCTCGCGCCGGCCCGTGAACGACGGCCCTTTTTGCCCAAAATGAGGCGCCTGACCCGCCGGCTCCCGCCTGCCCTTTTTGCACTGCGCTCGGGTCTATGCGCGCAGCCGGGGCTCCCGGTCCTGGCGCCTCCGGTCTTGGAGGCATCCTCAACCGTACCCGATTTTGGCCCTCGGACGTCCCTGGGTCACCAGGACGCCTGCCCGTAAAAGACAGCCATTTCTGCCCACAAGGAGGGGCCTGACCCTCCGGCTCCAGCCTGCCCTTTGTGCGCCTCGCTTGGCTCTACGCGCGCACCTGGGGCTCCCAGTTCTGGCGCCTTCGATCTGGAAGGAATCCTCCACCATATGCAATTTTAGCCCCTGGCCGGCCGTCGTCCCGGTCCGCGAACTACGGCCCTTTTTGCCCAGAAGGAGGGGCCTGACCCTCCGGCTCCCACCTGCCCTTTGTGCGCTGCGCTTAGCTCAACGAGCGCAGCTGGGGCTCCCGGTCCTGGCGCCTCCGGCCTTGGAGGAATCCTTGTCCGTATCGGATTTTTGCCCTCGGCCGGCCGTGGACCGCCCATTGCGTTGGACCGCGAACGACGGCCCTTTCTGCCCAGAAGGTGGGGCCTGACCCTCCAGCTCCTGCCTGCCCTTTGTGCGCTTCGCTCGGCTCTACGCGTGCAGCCGGGGTTCCCGGTCCTGCCGCCTTCAGTCTGGAAGAAATCCTCGACCGTAACCAATTTTAGCCACTGGCCGGCCAGTGCGCCGGCCCGCGAACGACGGGCCTTTTTGCCCAGAAGGAGAGGCCTGACTCTCCTGATCCCGCCTGCCCTTTGTGCGCCGTGCTTGACTCTACGCGCGCAGCCGGGGCTCCTGGTCCTGGCGCCTTCGTTCTGGAAGGAATCCTCGACCGTACCCGATTTTGGCCCTCGACCATCCCGGAGTCGCCAGGACGCCTGCCTGTAAAAGACGGCCCTTTCTGCCTATAAGAAGGGGCCTGACCCTCCAGATCCCTCCTGCCCTTTGTGCGCCTCAATCGGTTCTACACGCGCACCTAGGGCTCCCGGTTTGGGCGCCTTCTGTCTGGAAGGAATCCTCGACCGTATGCAATTTTAGCCCGCCACCGGCCAGCGCGCCGGCCTGCGAACAACGGCCCTTTTTGCCCAGAAGGGGGGTCTGACTCTCCGGCTCCATCCTGCCCTTTGTGCGCCTCGCTCGACTCTACGCGCGCAGCCGGGGCTCCTGGTCCCGGCGCCTCCGGCCTTGGAGACATCCTCAACCGTATCCGATTTTGGCCCTCGGCCGTCCCCGGGTCGCCAGGACGCCTGCCCGTAAAAGACGACCCTTTGTGCCACGAAGGAGGGGCCTGACCCTCTGGGTCTTGCCTGCCCCTTGTGCGCCTCACCAGGCTCTTCGCGCGCAGCCTGAGTTCCCTGTCCTGACACCTTCAGTCTGGAAGGAATCCTCGACCATATGCAATTTTAGCCCCTGGCCAGACGGTGCGCCGGCCCAGGAACGACGGTCCTTTTTGCCCAGAATGAGGGGCCTGGCCCAGCCCCTCCTTCTGGGAAAATAGGGCCGCCGTTCGCTGGCCGCCACACCTGGCAATCCGGGGCCGGCCGAGGGCCAAAATCGGATATGGTCGAGGATTCTTTCAAGACCGGATGCCCCAGAGTCGGGAACCCCGGCTGTGCTCGTGGAGCCGATCGTGGCGCACAAAGGGCAGGCGGGAGCCGGAGGGTCAGGTCCCTCCTTCTGAGCAGAAACTGCCGTCGTTTGCAATCCGGCGCGCCGGCCGGCCAGGGGCTAAAATTGCATACGGTCGAAGATTCCTTCCAGACCGAAGGCGCCAGGACCGGGAGCCCCGGCTCCGCGCGTAGAGCCAATCGTGGCGCACAAGGGGCAGGCGGGAGCCGGAGGGTCAGGCCCCTCCTTCTGGGCAAAAAGGGCCGTCGTTCGCTGGTTGTCGCGCCTGCCAGTCTGGGGCTAAAATTTCATACAGTCGAGGATTCCTTCCAGACCGAAGGCGCCAGGACCGGGAGCCCTGGCTGTGCGCATAGAGCCGATCGCGGCACAGAAAAGGCACGAGTGAGCCGGAAGGTCAGGCCCCTCCTTCTGGGCAAAAAGGGCTGCCGTTCGCTGGCCGGTGCGCCTGCCCGTCGGGGGCTAAAAATGCATACGGTCGAGGATTCCTTCCAGACCGAAGGCGCCAGGACCGGGAGCCCCGGCTGCGCGCGTAGAGCCGATCGCGGTGCACAAATAGCAGGCGAGAGTCGGAGGGTCAGGCCCCTCCTTCTGGGCAAAAAGGGCCGTCGTTCTTCGGCCCGTGCGCCGGCCGACCGGGGGCTAAAATTGCATACGGTCGAGGATTCCTTCCAGACCGAAGGTGCCAGGACCGGGAGCCCCGGTTGAGCGCGTAGAGCCGATCGCGGCGCACAAAAAGCAGGCGAGAGCCGGAGGATCAGGCCCCTACTTCTGGGCAGAAAGGGCTGTCCTTTGCGGGCCGGCGTGCCGGCCGGCCGGGGGCTAAGATTGCATACGGTCTAGGATTCCTTCCAGACCGAAGGCGACAGGACCGGGAGCCCCGGCTGCGCGCGTAGAGCTGATCGCGGTGCACAAATAGCAGGTGAGAGCCGGAGGATCAGGCCCCTCCTTCTGGGCAAATAGGGCCGTCGTTCGCTGATTGTCGCGCCTGCCAGTCGGGGGCTAAAATTGCATACGGTCGAGGATTCTTTCCAGACCGAAGGCGCCAGGACCGGGAGCCCCGGCTGCGCGCGTAGATCCAATAGCGGCACACAAATTGCAGGCGAGAGCCGGAGGGTCAGGCCCCTCCTTCTGGCCAAAAAGGGCCGTCGTTCGCTGGTCGGTGCGCCTGCCAGTCGGGGGCTAAAATTGCATACGGTCGAAGATTCCTTCCAGACCGAAGGCGCCAGCACCGGGAGCCCCGGCTGTGGGCGTAGAGTCGATCGCAGCGCACGGAAGGCAGGCGGGGACCAGAGGGTCAGGTTCTTCCTTCTGGGCAAATATGGCCGCCGTTCGCTGGCCGCCGCACCTGGCGGTCCTGGATGGGCCGAGGGCCAAAATCGGATACGGTCGAGGATTCTTTCAAGACTGGATGCCCCAGAGTCGGGAACCCCGGCTGCGCGCATAGATCCGATCGCGGCGCACAAGGGGCAGGCGAGAGTTGGAGAGTCAGGCCCCTCCTTCTGGGCAAAAAGGGCCGTCGTTCGTGGACCGGTGCGCCGGCCAATCGGGGGCTAAAATTGCATACGGTCTAGGATTCCTTCCAGACCCAAGGCGCCAGGACCGGGAGTCCCGGCTGCGCGCGTAGAGCCGATCGTGGCGCACAAGGGGCAGGCGGGAGCCGGACGGTCAGGCCCGTCCTTCTGGGCAGAAAGGGCCGTCGTTTGCGATCCGGCGCGCCGGCCGGCCGGGGGCTAAAATTGCATACGGTCAAGGATTCCTTCGAGACCGAAGGCGCCAGGACCGGGAGCCCCGGCTGCGCGTGTAGAGCCGATCGCGGTACACAAATAGCAGGCGAGAGCCGGAGGGTCAGGCCCCTCCTTCTGGGCAAAAAGGGCCATCGTTCACTCGCCGGCGCGCCTGCCAGTCGGGGGCTAAAATTGCATACGGTCGAGGATTCCTTCCAGACCGAAGGCGCCAGGACCGGGAGCCCCGGCTGCGTGCATAGAGCCTATCGCGGCGCACAAAGGGCAGGCGGGAGCCGGAGGGTCAGGCCCCTCCTTCTGGGCAAAAAAGGCCGTCGTTTGCTGGCCGGCGCGCCTGCCAGTCGTGGGCTAAAATTGCATACGGTCGAGGATTCCTTCCAGACCGAAGGCGACAGGACCGGGAGCCCCGGCTGCGCGCGTAGAGCCGATCGCGGCGCACAAATTGCAGGTGAGAGCCGGAGTGTCAGGCCATTCTTTCCAGGCGAAAAGGGCCGTCATTCGTGTGCCGTCATGCCGACCGGCCGGGGGCTAAAATTGCATACGGTCGAGGATTCCTTCCAGACCGAAGGCGCCAGGACCGGGAGCCCCGGCTGCGCGCGTAGAACTGATTGCATCGCACAAGGGACAGGCGAGAGACGGAGGGTCAGGCCCCTCCTTCTGGCCAAAAAGGACCGTCGCTCGCAGGCCAGCGTGCCGGACGGCCGGGTGCTAAAATTTCATATGGTCGAGGATTCCTTCCAGACCGAAGGCGCCAGGACCGGGAGCCCCGGCTGCGCGCGTAGAGCCGAGCGCGGCGCACAAGGGGCAGGCGGGAGCCGGAGGGTCAGGCCCCTCCTTCTGGGCAAATATGGCCAGCGTTTGCTAGCTGCCGCAGCACGCGGTACGGGGCCGGCCGAGGGCCAAAATCGGATACGGTCGAGGATTCTTCAAAGACCGGATGCCCCGGAGTCGGGAACCCCAGCTGCGCGCATAGAGCCGATCGCGTCGCACAAGGGGCAGGAGAGAGTCAGAGAGTCAGGCCCCTCCTTCTGGGCAAAAAGGGCCGTCGTTCATGGACCGGTGCGACGGCCGACCGGGGGTTAAAATTGCATACGGTCGAGGATTCCTTCCATACCGAAGGCGCCAGGACCGGGAGCCCCAGCTGCGCGCGTAGATCCGATCGCGGCGCACAAGGGTCAGGCAGGAGCTAGAGGGTCAGGCCCCTCCTTCTGGGCAAAAAGGGCCGTCGTTCGTGTGCTAGTGCGCCAGCCGGCCGGGGGCTAAAATTGCATACGGTCAAGGATTCCTTCCAGACCGAAGGCGCCAGGAGCAGGAGCCCCTGCTGCGCGCGTAGAGCCGATCGTGGCGCAGTGTAGCAATGGATGTTTGGAAAGAATCCTGCCAAA
>NW_020924690.1:0-2574 GCF_003984885.1 Neopelma chrysocephalum | reverse complement strand
AGGCCCAGACTAAACCACTCCATCCCTGCAGGTCTGGCAGTAAATTACAGGATGGAATATCGGGATATGACTTGCCTAGTTTAGGCCTAGGCTTAACCATGACATTCCAACAGGTCTGGCAGTAAATAACAGGCGGGAATATCGGGATATGGACACTTCCCTAGTTTAGGCCCAGACTAAACAACTCCATCCCTGCAGGTCTGGCAGTAAATTACAGGATGGAATATTGGGATAGGGAGACTTCCCTAGTTTAGGCCTAACACTAAACCATCCCCACAGGTCTGGCAGTGCGGGGGGCAGGTTGAGATCATCCCCTGCTCCGTCGTGGGCCACGTTTTCCGCTCCAAGAGCCCCCACACGTTCCCCAAGGGCACGCAGGTGATCTCCAGGAACCAGGTGCGCCTGGCCGAGGTCTGGATGGACGACTACAAGGAGATCTTCTACAGGAGGAACCAGCAGGCCGCCCAGATGGCCAGGGAGGTAAACTGGGAGCACTGGGAGGGGCCTTACTGGTTCTACTGGTCGCGGTCCTGCTGCGGGAGCTTCACCCAATCTGGGGGAGGAGGGGAACCGCCACGTGCAGAATTACGCAAAAAAAAAAAAAGCTGTTTTGGGTTATTTGGTTATTTTCTCCATTTGACTGGGATGTTTTCTGATAGAAAAATGTTGGCTTTTAAAAATATATATATATATATAAAAATGGGGGTTTTCACAACACCAAAAATGTGCCAAAATATCTCCAAGCTCAGGCCCGAGCCTGAGGGGACCTGCCAGGTGACCCCCCCACTGGTCTGGGATGACCCCCAGCTCTGAGAAGGGGTTTTTTGGGGAGTTTTCCTTGCCGTTTTCAGAGGTTAGTTTAATTTTCTCACGTGGCTTCGTCTATAAACCATCATTTTTCTATAAAAATGTTTGTTTGTTTGTTTGTTTTTTTTACACCACCAAAATACCTCTGAGCTCTTGGGGAGCGGCCGGAGCCTGAGGGGACCTGCCAGGCCTGGGATGACCCCCAGCTCGGGAAGGGGTTTTTCTGGGTTTTTTTTTCCTTGCCGTTTTCGGAGGTCGGTTTAATTTTCTCCACGTGGCTTCGTCGATAGAAGTCGTATGGTGACATTACAGAGCGGCGCCGGCTGCGGGAGCGGCTCCACTGCCGGAACTTCACGTGGTACCTGCAGAACGTTTACCCCGAGATGTTCGTCCCCGACCTCACCCCGACCTTCTACGGGGCGGTGAGTGCCGGGAACGGGCGGAGAATTCCCGCTGGGAATAACGAAGCGGGGAATTCCCCCGGCTTTGGGGCGGGGGGGTTGCTTTAAATCAGCGTTGGTGCTGCCACGTCTGTCGCCGGTCCCCGCGTCTGTCCCCGTGTCTGTCACCGAATCCGTCCTGGTTTTGGGCTGCGGCTCCGCTGGAATCCGGCAGAGCTGGTTTGGGGGGGGAGAGTTCCCGGGTGGGGAACCCGCGGGGATGCGGCTTTTTGGGGCAAACCGGGGGCAAAAAGCTGGAAAGTTCCCCCCCCACACGCACCCGCGAACCGAACGCCGGCCCGGCACGGGATGAGTTTGGAAAACTCGGCTGAGGACGGGACGCGGAGCTCCGGCTCCATTCCAAAGGAAGTGGGGACAGATAGGATGAAGTTCCCGCTCCATCCCTGGGGAACTGGGAACAGACAGGACACAGAGCTCCAGCTCCATCCCTGAGGAACTGGGAACAGACAGGACATGGAGTCCCAGCTCCATCCCTGAGGAACTGGGAACAGATAGGACATGGAGTCCCAGCTCCATCCCTGAGGAATTGGGAACAGACAGGACATGGAGTCCCAGCTCCATTCCTAAGAAATTGGGAACAGACAGGACACGGAGCTCCAGCTGCATTCCTGAGGAACTGGGAACAGACAGGACGCGGAGCTCCAGCTCCATCCCTGAGGAATCTGGGGACAGGCAGGACGTGCAGCTCCAATTCCACCCCTGAGGACGGAGCTGCCCAAAAAGCCCCTTTTCCCCGGGCCGGGTGTTGTGTCCCGGGGCTGACCTTCCCCAGCCGGGGCCATGCGACAGCAGGTGACAGAGAGGTGACAGCGCGGGGACAGAGAGGTGACAGCGCGGGGACAGCCAGGCTGGCGCCGGGTCCTGGCTCCCGTCCAGCTTTTAATTCACCTTTTATTTCCTGGAGCCTCGGCCCGGGCGGCTTCTCCTTTGCCTCGGGCGTTCCCCGTGTCCTGGAAAGGAGCCGGGACCAGGACGCGCGCTCCCGGCCCGTGTTTGCACAGCGAGAACCGGAGCCCTGCGCGGCCCAGACCCGGGGCGGGTCCTGTCCCGCTCCTCTGAGACTCTTTTTCCCTCCCTTTCTCCTCTTTTCCCCCTCCCTTTTCTCCTTTCCCCCCTGTGAGAAGTAAAGAATCGGTTTTATTACAAGCAATTGAATTAAACAAATCACTAACGTAGGAGTTTTTCTTTACTAACCCATAAGGCGTATCACGGAGTTGTAAGACGCCTGATTCAGCCTGGGACCGCTGTCAGGGAAACATGCGAACGGGAATAGGGAACTGTAAAATGAATATTGGTAAGGAAACCC
>NW_020924689.1:354-2043 GCF_003984885.1 Neopelma chrysocephalum | reverse complement strand
GGGGGGGGACACCCCTGAACCTCAAACACCCCTGAACCACAAAAACCCCCAATTCCTGAACCTCAAACACCCCGAATTCCTGCACCTGGGGGAGAAAAACGGGGGGGACACCCCTGAACCTCAAACACCCCCAATTCCTGCCCTGGGGGGGCACGGGGGGGACACCCTTGAACCTCAAACACCCCTGAACCTCACACACCCCCAATTCCTGAACCTCCAACGCCCCCAATTCCTGCCTCTGGGGGGGCACAGGGGGGACATCCCTGAACCTCAAACACTCAAACACCCCCAATTCCTGCCCCGGGGGGGGCACAAGGGGGGACATCTCTGAACCTCAAACACCCCCAATTCCTGCCTTGGGGGGGCACGGGGGGATACAGGGCTGGGGGGGCACGGGGGGGACATCCCTGAACCTCAAACACCCCTGAACCTCACACACCCCGAATTCCTGCACCTGGGGGGCACAGGGGGGGCACCCCTGAACCTCAAACACCCAAACACCCCCAATTCCTGAACCTCACACACCCCCAGTTCCTGCCCTGGGGGAGCACAGGGGGGGGACAGGGCTGGGGGGACATCCCTGAACCTCAAACACCCCCAATTCCTGAACCTCACACACCCCCAATTCCTGCACCTGGGGGGGAAAAACGGGGGGGACACCCCTGAACCTCAAACACCCCCAATTCCTGCCCTGGGGGGGACACATGGGGGACATCCCTGAACCCCAAACACCCCGAATTCCTGCACCTGGGGGGGCACGGGGGGGACACCCTTGAACCTCAAACACTCAAACACCCCCAATTCCTGCCCCGGGGGGGGGCACAAGGGGGGACATCCCTGAACCTCAAACACCCCCAATTCCTGAACCTCACACACCCCCAATTCCTGCACCTGGGGGGGAAAAACGGGGGGGACACCCCTGAACCTCAAACACCCCCAATTCCTGCCCTGGGGGGGCACGGGGGGGACACCCTTGAACCTCAAACACCCCTGAACCTCACACACCCCCAATTCCTGAACCTCCAACACCCCCAATTCCTGCCTCTGGGGGGGCACAGGGGGGACATCCCTGAACCTCAAACACTCACACACCCCCAATTCCTGCACCTGGGGGGGCACAGGGGAGGGACAGGGCTTGGGGGGACATCCCTGAACCTCAAGTATCCCCAATTCCTGCACCTGGGGGGGCACGGGGGGGAAATCCCTGAACCTCAAACACCCAAACCCCCCCAATTCCTGCCCTGGGGGGGACACAAGGCTGGGGGGGCAGAGGGGGACATCCCTGACCCTCAAACACCCCCAATTCCTGCACCTGGGGGGGCCCAGGGGTGCGGGACAGGTCACCAGGATGGGGGGGGGTCACCCCCAAGGTGTGCAGAGTGAGGGGACATCCCCAAGACCAGGAAAAAAGGGGACACCTCTGGAGCAGGGGGGACCCTCCTGGGATGGAGGGACACCCCCAACCGGGGGGGGGACACCCCTGGGACACAGGGGACACCTGGGACAGAGGGGACACCCCAAACCTGGGGGGGGACACCCCTGGGACAGAGGGGACACCCCAGGAAGGGAGGGGAGGGGACCCTTGGGAGGACACAGGGGACCCCCCAGGAACAGCCCAGGGGAGCTGGGGGTCCCCAGTGCCGGGTTTGGGGGGTCCTCGATGCCAGTTTTGGGGTCCCTGTGCCTCGG
>NW_020924689.1:0-344 GCF_003984885.1 Neopelma chrysocephalum | reverse complement strand
CTCCCCACCCCATAACCCCTCTCCCCACCCCGCAGGCCCCTCCCTTACCGCACGGACTTGCCCAGGATGTGCTTGTAGAAGGAGCGGGTGAAGTAGCACTCGAGCAGCCGGTTGTCGTAGACGGCCTTGGCCACGATCCTGCCCACGAACTTGAAGTAGCTCAGGTGGTTGGGGTTGCAGTGGGACGAGGGGTTGATGGTGTAGGTGACGCGGTCGCCGGGGGACGTGCGGAACAGGGCGTACATGGGGTTGAACATCTCCCGCGAGATGATCATGTACCACTCCCGGAGCAGCCCCCCCGCGTCCTGCCCCTCCTCGCCCTCGAACACGATGTACCTGGGGGG
>NW_020924688.1:0-4333 GCF_003984885.1 Neopelma chrysocephalum | reverse complement strand
CGCATATATACATATATACATATATATATATAGTTCTTGTTGGTCTTTCGGCGCAGTTGTCTCGTCGTTGGAAAACCAATACCGATGTCAGTTCAATTCAGTCCAGATCTTTGGTCTCCTCAGTCACAACTACAGTTCTGATTTATGGCTGTTTCATTGTTCTGGGCTGTCTCATCACTGGATACCAGCAACAGCTTAGTTCAGGTCTCTCTCTCTCTCTCATCTGGTGACTGGTTTCCTGTAAAAACACAACTCAGGACATACAATTAGTTTTTCCCCAAGGCTAAATTTCCTTGAGGCACATATTGGATGACTCCATCCTTCCTCATTATCCACCACGTATGTCCTGGCCCTTGAGCAAAGACAATCCCACGAATGGGTTTGTCTTGGCCTGAGGCAGGGGTAACCCAAACAGCTTTCCCTAGCATTCCCCTCAAATGGATTGCTGGAACTTTATCTCCATCAACAATGTGAAGGGATTCTGCTTGTGCAGGGCCAGCTCGATTGACAGAACCCCTGGTGTTAACTAGCCAGGTAGCCTTGGCTAAGTTCTTGTCCCAGTTTTTATAAGTTCCCTCACCTAGTGACTGTAGAGTTGTCTTCAACAGTCCGTTATATCTTTCAACCTTCCCAGCAGCTGGTGCATGATAGGGAATGTGGTACACCCATTCGATACCATGTTCCCTCGCCCAAGTGGTGACTAATTCATTTTTGAAATGAGTCCCGTTGTCCGACTCAATACGTTCTGGGGTCCCGTGTCTCCACAGGACTTGCTTTTCAAGGCCCAAAATGGTATTCCGTGCCGTTGCGTGGGGCACTGAAAAAGTTTCTAGCCATCCCGTTGTTGCTTCCACCATGGTAAGTACATAGCACTTACCTTGGCGAGTCTGTGGCAGTTTGATATAATCAACCTGCCATGCCTCTCCATACTTATACTTATCCCATCGTCCACCATACCACAGGGGCTTCAGTCTTTTTGCCTGCTTAATAGCGGCACAAGTCTCACAATCATGGATAACTTCAGAAATTATATCCATGGTTAAATCCACCCCTCGGTCTCGTGCCCATCTGTGGGTGGCATCTCGGCCCTGATGACCGGAAGCATCATGGGCCCATCGAGCCAGAAACAGCTCTCCCTTCTGCTGCCAGTCTAGGTCTACTTGTGACACTCCTATCTGTGCAGCTCGGTCCGCTTCTCTGTTGTTATCGTGTTCTTCATTAGCTCGCTTCTTGGACACATGGGCATCTACATGGTGGACTCTCACATTCAGATTCTTCGCTCTGGCAGCGATGTCCTGCCACAAGTCAGCAGCCCAGATGGGTTTTCCTCCACGCCTCCAGTTCATCTTTTTCCATCGGTCTAACCATCCCCATAGGGCATTGGCTATCATCCACGAGTCAGTGTAGAGGTAGAGCCTTGGCCATCCTTCTCGTTCGGCAATGTCCAGGGCCAATTGGACGGCTTTGAGCTCTGCAAATTGACTCGACTCGCCTTGACCCTCAGCAGCTTCTGCCACTCGTCGGGTGGGACTCCAAACGGCTGCTTTCCACTTCCGGTTCTTTCCTACAATACGGCAAGAACCATCAGTGAAAAGGGCATAACGCCTTTCTTCATCTGGCAGCTGATCATATGGCGGAGCTTCTTCAGCTCGGCTCACTGGCTCTTCTTCTTCTTCTGCCAGACTGAAGTTCCCACCTTCAGGCCAATTTGTGATAACCTCCAGAATTCCAGGGCGATTTGAGCTTCCCAATCGTACACGCTGCGTAATCAAGGCTATCCACTTGCTCCATGTAGCATCGGTGGCATGATGTGTAGGGGGCACCTTCCCTTTGAACATCCAATTCAGGACTGGTAGTCGAGGTGCTAGGAGGAGCTGTGTTTCAGTGCCAATCACTTCTGAGGCTGCTTGTATGCCTTCATAGGCCGCCAGAATTTCCTTTTCCACAGGAGTGTAGTTGGCTTCAGAACCCCTGTAGCTTCGGCTCCAGAAGCCAAGTGGTCGCCCTCGCGTCTCACCAGGCACCTTTTGCCAGAGGCTCCAGGAGGGACCTTTATCTCCAGCTGTAGTGTAAAGTACGTTCTTCACGTCTGGTCCCGTCCGAACTGGTCCAAGAGCCACGGCATGTGCAATCTCTTGTTTGATCTGTTTAAATGCCTGTTGCTGTTCAGGACCCCATTGAAAGGTATTCTTTTTACGGGTCACAAAGTGAAGAGGGCTCACAATCTGGCTATACCCAGGGATGTGCATTCTCCAGAAGCCTATGGCCCCCAGGAAAGCTTGTGTCTCCTTCTTGTTGGTGGGTGGAGCCATGGCTACAATCTTATTAATGACATCTGTTGGTATCTGACGTCGTCCATCTTGCCATTTCACCCCTAGGAATTGGATCTCTCTGGCAGGTCCCTTGACCTTATTCTTCTTAATGGCGAAACCGGCATCAAGGAGAATCTGGATGATTTCCTCTCCTTTCTTGAAAACTTCTTCCGCTGTGTCCCCCCATACAATGATGTCGTCAATGTACTGGATATGTTCTGGGGCCTTGCCCTTCTCCAGTGTGGCCTGAATCAGTCCATGGCAGATTGTCGGACTGTGCTTCCACCCCTGGGGCAGTCGGTTCCACGTGTACTGCACACCTCTCCACGTGAAAGCAAACTGCGGCCTGCACTCCGCTGCTAAGGGAATGGAGAAAAATGCATTGGCGATGTCGATGGTGGCATACCACTTTGCTGTCTTGGACTCCAGCTCGTATTGGAGCTCCAACATGTCTGGTACAGCAGCACTCAATGGTGGTGTGACTTCATTCAAGCCACGATAGTCTACCGTCAGTCTCCATTCGCCATCGGACTTGCGTACAGGCCAAATGGGGCTATTGAAGGGTGAGTGTGTTCTACTAACCACCCCTTGGCTTTCCAGCTTGCGTATCATCTTATGGATGGGGATCACAGCGTCTCGATTCGTCCGGTACTGTCGCCTATGCACTGTCTTAGTGGCTGTTGGCACTCGCTGGTCCTCGACTCGCAGTAGTCCCACAACAGAAGGATCTTCTGAGAGGCCGGGCAGGGCAGATAATCGTTTGGATTCCTCTTCAGTCACCGTGGCTATACCAAAAGCCCATCGGTACCCCTTCGGGTCTTTGAAGTATCCTCTCCTGAGGTAATCCATGCCAAGAATGCAAGGGGCTTCTGGCCCTGTCACAATGGAATGTTTCTCCCATTGCTCTCCTGTCAGGCTTATTTCAGCCTCTACCACCGACAGCTCTCGAGACCCTCCTGTCACCCCAGAAATTGAAACAGTCTCTGTGCTCACATGTCCTGAGGGCATTAACGTGCACTGTGCGCCGGTATCTATTAACGCCTGGTATCTCTGAGGATCCGATGTGCCAGGCCACCGAACCCACACAGTCCAATAAACTCTGTTATCTTCCTTGTCCCTTTCCTTCTCCTGGCAGAAGGCAGGGCCCCTCTATTGGTTCTGGTTGGAGCATTCACCGTCGGATTTTTGCTTTGGTTTGTCAGAGGCTTTCCTGTCGTCCTGGAAACGGACTCCAGACCTCCTGCGTCTGGGAGATCTCAGTTCTTTTTCAAAGAAGTCTGCATCTACTACGTAGACAACTTTCTTATCGGCTTCCTTGCGTTTTAGTTCTCTCACTCTGGCCTCAAGTCTGGAAGTAGATTCACCATCCCACTTCCTCATGTTTTCTCCATGGGCACGCAGATAGGACCACAGCTCGCTGCGCTTAGATTTACGCTTAGGGTTTTCGCTCCTTCTGCGTGTGACGGAAGGAGATCGTGAGCGGGACCTGGACCAAGATCGAGATCGTGGTCGAGACCGGTCTGCTGATCTGTCTCTGTAGCGTCTATCCCTGTGGTCTCCATAGTCATCTTCATATTCAGAGTACCCGTAAGGCTCCTCTCTCTCTGGTGTTCGTCTGAAACCAGAATCAGAATAGTCTCTAGAAAACTCATTCCTAGATTCTATTATTTCTTTTAGATGTCGCAGAACCGTACACAGCATGCTCACAGGCGTTTCTGGCATGTTTGGAAGCATTACTCCTGCTAAGGTATGGACATATGATGCAGGAGCACCCTGGATTATCTTTTTCCACATGGGCATTGTGCAAGCGGCAACCTCCGGGTCATCAGTGACGGGATCGTATTGAGGGTCATCATACATAAGTTCCAACAATGCCAATTCTCTTAGGTACTGGATGGCGTCTTCTATCTTGGTCCACCTCCTCATGGGGCATTGTAAATAGTCTTTAAATGGAAACCTTTGTCTCACACTTAAGACAAGTCGCGCCCAAAGACTGAGGTCAGGTTTCTCCTCTGCAATTA
>NW_020924687.1:392-1502 GCF_003984885.1 Neopelma chrysocephalum | reverse complement strand
CCCAACACTGTGACTAAACTAAGGTCTGTTTTCTAATACTAAAAAAATTGTGTTAGAGAGTTTGATTTATCCCAATGTTTTTACTGAAAACTGGAGCTGCTGTTAGTGAGCAGAGAAGGGCTGGGGGGAAATGTGCTGGTTGGAGCTGTCTTGGGCACTGCCACCAGAAATGATGGAGTTCTCCATCCCAGGTGAGGGAAGGAGAGGCAGAACCTGCACCCCCCCACAGGGTCAATAAATCCACGAGGCATCAGGTGCCTGGGCCCCATTTATGACTCTGGTGTGGGGGGTTACAACTGGGTGAACTGGTGAATGAAGGCTCTCAGCTTCTCCCGGTTGGAAGCAGACTGGAAAGGCTGGGAGAGCTGGAGGAGGGGTCCAGTGGGGGTCTGCAGCTCCTCCAGCACCTTGGGGGGCACAGGGAGGTCAGGGCGGGCAGCAGGATGTTGGGGGGCTGGGGGTGGCTGTGCTTACCCCCATGTCCTTGAAGCTCTGCAGGGAGCTCAGGGCCAGGCTCCTGTCAGGATACCCTGTGGGGAGAGAAATCCCGAGGGAACCCCCAAATCCCACCCCACGGGCACCCCTAGCCCAGTCTAGGGGGGCAGTGACTCCCAAAAGCAAGACCCCCCCCACCTCAACTCACCATCCTCATCCTCATCCAGGAATTCCAGCAGCGCCTCCACGTAGTCTGCCTCTGGAATTGGGAGGGGTGTCAGATCCCAGCTCCTGGGGGGCTCCAGCCCCCACAGTGTCCCCAGGGGTTCCCCACTCTGGGGGGTCCTACCGGGCTGGGGCCAGGGGGGTCTCTCCAGGAATTCCGCAGCCCGGCCGTAGCTCCGCAGGACGGGGCTCAGGAGGCGGCAGAGGAAGAGGAGGAAGCCGGGGAAGCCCTGGGGCTCGCTGAGCTGGGGGGACACACGGCTGGATTTGGGGGACACCCCCTCACCCCAGCCCAGGGGGCGGCCGGGGACCCCCAGTACCTTGTAGCAGCGCTTGGGGACCCTGTCCTCGCTGTCACTGTCGCTGTCATCGGTGAAGTCCCAGCAGGAATGGCCCCGGGACGAGGGGCGGGGGGCCACGTCGCAGCCCCTGCACTCGCTCTCGGGCTGG
>NW_020924687.1:0-382 GCF_003984885.1 Neopelma chrysocephalum | reverse complement strand
GCCACGCTCCGGGCTCTGTTCCTGCCCCTGGGCACCTGCAACCCCCTGGGCACTTGTGACCCTTCCCCAGTACCTGCATCCTCCCAGCACCCACATCCTCCCCCAGCACCCACATCCCATCCCCAGCACCTCCATCTCTTCCCCAGGCCCCACATCCCTCCCTGGTACCCACAGCCCCCCTCAGCACCCCTGTTCCTCCCTGTTACACTTGTGGGTGACACTGGGCTCTCGCCCCATCCCAGGGGGTCATTGGCACAGGTCAATCCTATCCTCTGGCAGCTCAAGCTGGTGCCTCACCAGGGGATCCCAAATAGAGAAATCCCTGGGCAAGGACACCCCAACAGGCTCCACTGCCCCTCCCTCAGCCCAGACCAAGAGCATT
>NW_020924686.1:0-567 GCF_003984885.1 Neopelma chrysocephalum | reverse complement strand
TGTGTTCCCCTAAAAACAAACAAGGAAACAGAAAATAAAGGAACTAAAACTCCTTCACTCTGACAGTAATATATTTCACGTCTCTTATGGCCATTTCTGAGTGGCTACAGGAATGGGGTTAGCAGTCAGAGATTAGGTCTGGTCTGTCTTGCTATCAGAGAAGACGGTGGACGTTTTATTCCATGTTGTAACAGAATGGCACAGTTGGGCAGACAAATCTCATCCTCACTGAAATGCATCAAGACCTTTTCCCAACTCAGGAAAAGGAGGAAGTTGTGTTTTGTCACAGTGTTGTGTAAGCACAGGACTCTTTCTTTCCTGGGTTCTGGATGTCTCTGGCTGAAATGTGTGGGCTCCGTGTGCTTTCATTTCTTGTCACTATGCCAGTCAATACAGCCACTGTGTGTCTCCTAATCCTCACTAGTGCTGCCCGTGAAACAGGGAGTTGCTCCCATTCAGCCATTGCAATGCAGGCAATTCAAGCTCAGTAGGTAAGAAGGGCATTTTAACCCTTTGAGTACAGCAGTCTCACCTTCTCCAGGGCAGAGCAGAGTAACAAAATACACA
>NW_020924685.1:0-2842 GCF_003984885.1 Neopelma chrysocephalum | reverse complement strand
TCATGGAATTATTTGGCTTGGAAAAGACCTTTAGGGAATCATGGAATTATTTGGGTTGGAAAAGACCTTTAGCATCACCAAGTCCAACCATTAACCAAGGCCACCACTGAGCCGTGTCCCTGAGTGTCACATCCATGGCTCTTCCCAAAAATCTTCATGGAGCAGGGCTGGAGCTCATTCTGGTGCCTGGGGGGGTGGGTTTGCAGCCCAGAAAATGAGGAGTGAGGGTGGACGTGGCCCCACCCCAGCACAGAGGTGTTCCTGGCAGCCACAGGGATCCAGGCATGGGATGATCCTCCGGGAAGAGGCTGGTAAAGGGACCCATGAGCTCATACCCATCTCCCAACAAGGATTTCTCGCTGTTGGCACGGCTGGAAGGGGATAAATCCTTACAGGATGGGCAGAAACACTGATCTGTAGATATCTATATATCTATATATAGATATATATAGATATATAGAGATATATAGAGATATATAGAGATATATAGATATATAGAAGCCATGGGGAGTTGGAGTGTTGTGCCCACCACGAGGGGTGGAAAAAGAACCCCAAGACTTTCTTGCTCACCCCAGGACATCAACAACCCCGACTAACAGACAAGATTTTGGGGGAAACTCCTGGGAGAGATGTACAAACCACCAGTGAGCAAAGCCCTAAACAACCTCCCTGATGTTTTATTTCCCAAAAGATGCTTCTCCACTGCCAGAGCAGCACCAGTGTCCCAGCCAGAGCTCTGCCCAAGGTGGGCTTTAGCTGGGAGTGTGACAGAGCAGACACAGCCCCCCCCCCAGGCTCCCACTCCCAGTTTTCCTCCGTCCTCTGCTTCCCTCAAGGGCAATTTCTCTGCTGGGTTTACACCTTTGTTTACAAAGACATAATGACTGAGGGGGAAGCTCCCACCCCCATCCACACCCCCCCTGCAGCACCACGGTGCCCATTTCCAACCAGTGGCCTCTCCCAGCGCTTCCCCTGCAATTTCTGCACGCGCGGCCACGAGAAAACGGACCCGAACACTGCAATTTTCCGACCGTTTTCATCCAAATTGTCGGCAATTTCCTGACGGTCCTGGCGCCAAATTACAAAGAGAGCACTCGGAAATCCCGGGAGGCTGCTCAGGAATCCGTGGGCAGCGGGGGGGGGGGGGGGGGGGGGCAGGGGGGTGGATGCAGAGGGAGCAGCTGGACACAGAGCCCTCAGAAATGGGCTTTTTTAGGTTATTACAGGACAAATCTCGGGCCTGGAGTCGTCAGGGTGGGAAGATGGGCACGTTTCTGTGATGGATCTCGGGCAGGGTGCTGCAAATCTCCTGGGATGGCCGGGAAAAGGGGTCTTTCCAGCCAGGTCATGGCTCCGGGATGCCAAGGGAGAAACGGGGCCCGGGATGGATCGCTCGGCTCCCGCTCGGAGTGGGAGTTGTTGCTTCAGCACAACTCACTTAAAAACCGGTTCCACCTCAGCAGAGGAGGCTCTGCCCCAGCACGGGCACCTTGGGGGGCCCTGGTTTACCCAGGGAGGGGGTCAGGGGGTGCCCATGGCAGTCCTGCAACTACAGGGCTTCATCCCACCATTGCTGCATTCCACATCCCACCATTGCTTCATTCCACCATTGCTTCATTCCACATTCCACCATTGCTGCATTCCACCATTGCTTCATTCCACTGTTTTTAGGAGATGCCCAGAGCTGCCCCATCCCTGGAAGTGCCCAAGGCCAGCTTGGAGCAACCTGGGCTGGTGGAAGGTGTCCCTGGGGGGCACTGGATGATTTTAAGGTCCCTCCAACCCAAACCACCCTCTGTTTGTATCTGGGTGCTGGCAGTGGCGCCCCAAGGCGTGATCCCACAGGAGAACAGGGATATTTGGGAAGGAGAGGCGGGTCTTTCCCAAAGAACATCTTCCAATTTGGAGGCACATGGAGATCTGGAGCAGAACATTCCCACTGCAGGACAACTTGGGGGAGCAGCTCCTGCACCACCATCACCCCCCAAGCTGCTGCCACCCCATCCTTCCTCTGCGGGGGGAAATTGGGGCTCAGCCCATGCAGGATTTACCACCGGAGCTCTGCCATTCCCTGTCCCTCCCGTGGCATCTTCCTGCTCCTTCCCACACGGATTTTTACATCCCCTGCCCCCCCCCCCCGGCACGACGAGATATTTATATGTTTATCACAGATGGCCTCGGTTTCAAAACCCAACCACGCTGCAGTCACAAGGAATGTATTAATAATTACACAGCACAAAGTGATAATTGCTTTCCCAAGCAGTGTGTGAGGCAGGTCTTTTGTCTCCCCTGCTCAGATGAGACAGTTATTTCACCAGCGACAGGGAAAGTCAACAAGTGTCAAGTGCGGCGCTCAGCTCCTGGGCCGACAGCATTTATTAAAATTGCTAATGAATCTAATAATTAAACACATAAATATCAGTTACCTCAGGTATTAAATCTAATTATCGGGCCGGCGAAAATCAATTTTTTCGTGCATATGCATAATAACAAACGGGGGGCAAAGTTAATTAGAAATGTCCAGATCAATATTTGAATAACTCGGGACCGGTGGAATCCCCGTCTCAGGAGCGGGTCCAGGCGCCGTGAATAAGTTATATTTCAGGAATGAATGCCTCCTCCTAATGGAGTTTATCCCGCTAAATTAATAATACTCCAGTAAATCTGCGAAATAAATGACGGAGAACCTGCTTGCCTGAGCGTTTGCCCTCGGGGAAATCATTAATATCCTTTGTCAGCAGCCTCTGAGGAGGTCAGAGCCCGGGCTCTGCTCCAGCTCCAGAGCAGTCCTGCTCCATGGGGAGGCCCCTGGAGATGGGGGGGTCTGACCCTCCTTCCCTGC
>NW_020924684.1:2854-4506 GCF_003984885.1 Neopelma chrysocephalum | reverse complement strand
ACTCCTGAGGTTCTCCCCATCCCATCCCACTCCCGGGGCTGTTCCCCCTCCCGTTGCTCACCGGGCAGGGAGCGGATGAACTCGTACACGTCCTCCACGTTCCACTTGCTGGGCTCGCTGGGCAGGAAGCGGTGGCCGAGCCCGGGCAGGTCCCGGCCGTGCACGTCGGGCAGCTCCATGTCCCGCAGCTCCAGGTCCCGCTCCCCCTGCCGGCGCCGGGACGTGGAGGAGCTGGCGGAGATCGGCGACAGCGGCTCCTCGTAGCTCGAGTTGTCGGAGCAGCGGCTCGAATCCTCCTGGCTGTGGTTGAGCTGCGGCGACAGCGACGGAGATGCCGCTGGGACACGGCCCCGGGGCTGCGGGGGCAGCGCCGGCACCAGCGGCCAAAAAATGGGGACAAACCCCGGCCCCGGTGCCTCAAAAATGGGGACAACCCCCGGCCCCGGTGCTCCAAAAATGGGGAAAAACCCCGACCTCAGTGCCTAAAAAAAAGGGGACAAACCCTGGCCCCAGCGCCCCAAAAATGGGGACAAACCCCGGCCCCGGTGCCTCAACAATGGGGACAAACCCTGGCCCCGGTGCCCCAAAAATGGGGACAAACCCTGACCCCAGTGCCCCAAAAATGGGGACAAACCCGAGACCCAGTGCCTCAAAAATGGGGACAAACCCCGGCCCCAGTGCCCCAAAAATGGGGACAAACCCAAGACCCAGTGCTCCAAAAATGGGGACAAACCCCAACCCCGGTGCCCCAAAAATGGGGACAAACCCTGGCCCCAGTGCCCCAAAAATAGGGACAAACCCCGACCCCCAGTGCCCCAAAAATGGGGACAAACCCCGGACCCAGCACCCACCCTATGTCCCCCCTACTGGGGACAATCCCAGCCTTGGTGCCCACCCTGTGATCCCAAAATTCAGGGACAAACCCTGGCCTCACATCCCACTCAAAGTCTCCAGTTTGGGGACAAAGCGCAGCCCCAGAGCTCCCTGAAATTCAGGGACAAACGGAAGCCCCAGTGCCCCAAAAATGGGGACAAACCCTGGCCTCAGCACCCACCCTTATCCACAATTTGGGGACAAACCCTGACCTCAGGGCCCACCCCGTGTCCCCCTCAACTGGGGACAACCCCAGGCTTGGTGCCCACCCTGTGTCCCCAAAATTCAGGGACAAACCCCAGCCTTAGCTCCCACTCTGTGCCCCCCAGTTGCAGCCTCAGCACCCACGGCATGTCCCCAAAATTCAGGGACAAACCCCAGCCTTGGTGCCCGCCCTGTGTCCCCAAAATTCAGGGACAAACCCCGGCCTTGGTGCCCGCCCTGTGTCCCCAAAATTCAGGGACAAACCCACCCCAACACCCACCTTGTGTTTCCCAAGTTGGGGACAAACCCTGGCCTCAGATCCCACCCTTATCCTAAATGTGGGGGCAAACCCCAGACTAGGGACAAACCGTGGCCTTGGTGCCCACCCCAGGTCCCCAGAATTCGGGGACAAACCGTGGCCTCGATGCCCACCCTGTGTCCCCAAAACTCAGGGACAAGCCCCGGCCTCAGCACCCGCCCTCGCCTGCAATCTGGGGACAAACCTGGCCTCGGTGCCCACCTCGTGTCCCCCAGCCGGGTACAAACCTCGGTGCCCACCCCCTGTCCCTCAGCTG
>NW_020924684.1:0-2844 GCF_003984885.1 Neopelma chrysocephalum | reverse complement strand
CCCCAGCCGGGTACAAACCTCGGTGCCCACCCCCTGTCCCTCAGCTGGGTACAAACCGCAGCCTCGGTGCCCACCCCAGCCCCACAATTCAGGGGCAACCCCCGGCCCAGCCCCCAGCCCGTGTGCCCAGAATTGAGTGCCAAGCCCCAGCCTGGGTGCCCCCGTGCCCGCTTTGCCCCCCCCGTGCCCCCTCACCTGTTTCTTGCTGTCCTTGCCCAGGGGGGGCAGGGGCCCTTTGCAGCTGCGGCGCCGTCCGTGGGGGGGCCCCCCCGGCTTCTGCAGTTTGGTGCGGTCGGGGTGGAACAAACCCACCCTCTTGGTGCAGCCCACGTTGTACCTGTGGGGGGAGCGGCTCGGGGGGGTCACCCCACGGCGAGGGGGGTTTGGGGGTTACCCCCACACTCCACTTTGGGGGGGGGTAGAGGGTTACCTCCACCCTGCCAGGTGGGTTTTAGGGTCACCTCTACCCTGATGAGGTGGAGGTCAGGTGGGTTTTGGGGTTACCCCCACCCCGCCAGATGGATTTTGGGGTTCCCTCTACTCCACTGAGGGGGATACGGGGGGATTTTGGGGTTACCCTCACCCTGTCAGATGGATTTTGGGGTTCTCTCTACCCCACTGAGGGGGATATGGGGGGATTTTGGGGTTACCCTCACCCTGCCAGATGGATTTTGGGGTTTTCTCTACCCCACTGAGGGGGATTTTGGGGTTCTCTCTACCCCACTGACAAGGGGCCCTGTGGATTTTGGGGTTACCCCCACCCTGCCAGGTGGGTTTTGGGGTTCCCTCTACTCTGATGGGGTGGACGTCAGGTGGGTTTTGGGGTTCCCTCTATCCTGCTGGATGTATTTTTGGGTTTCCCTCTACTCCAGTAAGAGTGTAGGAAGGGTGGGTGGATTTTGGGGTTGCCCCCACCCTGCCAAATGGATTTTGGGGTTATCTCTACCCTGCTCAGTGATTTTTGGGATTATGGCAACCCCATCAGGTGGGTTTTGGGGTTCTCTACCCTGATGGGGTGGAGGTTAGGTGGATTTTGGGGGTTACCCCCACCCTGCCAGAGGGGTTGGGTTGGTTTTGGGGTTCCCTATATCCTGCTGGGTGGATTTTTGGGGTTCCCTCTACTCCACTGAGAGTGTGGGAGGGGCAGGTGGGGTTTGGGGTTACCCCCACCCTGCCAAGTGGATTTTGGGGTTACCTCTACCTTGCTGGGAGGGGGGGGTGGGTGGGTGGGTTTTGGGGTTACCCCCACCCCCAGATGGATTTTGGGATGTTGGTGGGTTTTGGGGTTACCCCAGCCCCTCAGATGGAATTTAGGGTTCCCCCCACCCTCCAAGTGTGTTTTGGGGTTACCTCACCCCTCCCCCAGATGGATTTTGGTGTTCCCCCCACTTCACTAGGTATGTTTTGGGGTTATCCCCCCCAGATGTGTTTTGGGGTTACTCCCCCAAATGTGTTTGGGGGTTATCCCCACCCCTCCAGGTGAATTTTAGGGTTCCCCCCACCCTACCAGGGGGATGTTGGTGGGTTTTGGGGTTCCTCCCACCCCCCTGATAGATTGTAGGGGTTCCCCCCACCCCTCAGGAGTGTTTTGGGGTTACCTCCACACCCCCAGGTGGATTTTGGGGTTACCCCCCTCCTGCTGGGAAGAAAGGGGCCAGATGGATTTTAGGGTTACCCCCACCCCCCCCGATGGATTTTAGGGTCCCCCCACCCCCCAGGTGGACATTACGGTTTCCCCACTCCTCCAGATGGATTTTAGGGTTACCCCCCAGGATGTGTTTTGGGGTTACCCCCCCCTCCCCAGGGGGCTGTTGGGCAGACTTTAGGGTTACCCCACCCCCCAGGTGGATTTTAGGGTTACGCCCCCAGATGTGTTTTGGGGTTACCACCACTCCACCAGAGGGGTTTTTGGGTTCTGTCCCCCTGATGGATTTGAGGATCTCCCCACTCCCTCAATAGCATTTCAGAGTTCCCCCATCCCCCAGATGTACTTTGGGGTTACCCCCACTCCACCAGGGGGGTTTTTGCGTTACGTCCCCCCGATGGATTTTAGGGTTTCCCCACTCCCTCAATAGGATTTTAGGGTCCCCCCACCCCCCAGATGTACTTTGGGGTTACCCCCACTCCACCAGGGGGGTTTTTGGGTTACATCCCCCCAATGGATTTGAGGGTTTCCCCACTCCCTCAATAGGATTTTAGGGTCCCCCCCACCCCCCAGACGTGTCCTTTGGGGTTTCCCCCATCCCCCAGGCGTGTTTTGGGGTTCCCCAGGGGGCTGTTTGGGGTCGGGGGTTACCTCTTGGCACAGGCCATGGAGCAGAAGCGCTTGGAGCGCTTGAACTTGTAGGCGAAGTCGACGCGGCCGCAGAGCTCACACTTCAGCTTGGGGGGGTTCCCCTCCTCTTTGGACTCTGGGGGGCGTGGGGGGACACCCAGAGAGAGAAACCAGCCAGCTCAGCCCCCCTGCTCGCCGGGGAGGGGGGTTTTGGGGGTGTCCCGGGGGGGGATTTGGGCGCTACCTTGCAGGTAGGGCTCCTCCATGTCCGAGTCGGTGGTGGTGGTGTTGTCCTGCGGCGGGAGCTTGTCCGGGAGCAGCTCCTGCGCATACTGTTTGTGCAGGGCCCCCACCAGCAGCGACGAGCGCCCCACCTGCCACGGCACGGGGGGCTGGGGGGCTGTGGGGGGGCTGCCCCTGCGCCCCCACACCGGGGAGAGCCCCCCCCACCCTGCGGCCACAGAGCCGGGAGGAACCGCCCGACTTCCCAAATCCGGGAATGAGGAGGAGGGTTGTGGTACTGGGGGTGGCTCAGCCCCCTCCCGGGTGATGGTAATGTGGGGGTGGAT
>NW_020924683.1:0-4090 GCF_003984885.1 Neopelma chrysocephalum | reverse complement strand
CGTAGAAGTCCATCTCCGCGGCGTGAACGGCGTAGAAGTCCATCTCCACACCGTGAACAACATAGAAGCCTATCCCCACGGCATGCCCAGTCTCCACCTCCACGTGAGAGATACAGAGAGGAGGCAGGAGTGGTTCCACGTAAGAGCGGAAGAGTAAAAAGGGAGGTGGAAAAGATTCTACGTGGGAGAGATGGACAAGAAATAATGCGAGAAAGCGAAATTACACAATCGCTGACCACAAGAGAGCTTAGAGATTTACGGAGAGATTATATGCGCTTGCCTGGTGAACAAGTCCTCGCCTGGCTGGTGCGATGCTGGGACAAGGGAGCTGATAGTCACATAATTGAAGGTGATGAAGCACGACAACTGGGATCCATTGCCCGAGACCCTAAGATCGAACAAGAAATGGGAAGGGAGAAAGCGGCGTCCAGTCTTTGGCTCCGAATTCTTCATGCTGTGAGGGCGAAATACCCGTTTAAGGAGTCCATGGAGAGTTCGTCAAGAAGGTGGAGGACTGCGGAAGAAGGCATCCAATACCTACGGGAATTGGCCATGCAGGAGATCGTCTACTCTGATCCAGAATATTATGACATCCAAGTTCCCGAGAATGTTCCTTGCACACAACCGATGTGGAAAAAGGTAATTCAAGGTGCTCCTAAACCGTATAGGTATTGCTTAATAACCGCATATCATCCAAAGATGGATGAACCAAGTGTGGACACCATGTGCGCTTGGATGAGGAGCATAGAGGAAAATCTGGAAGACTCCTTCGACCCTCTATACCGACACCCCTATGATAGGGAAAGAATGGAGAGAGATTATGAATACTACGGATATGAGGACGACCTTAGAGACAGAGATGACAGAAGGTATAGAGACTACAGAGAAAGGCCAATGGAACGATCACGACGGGATCGACGCAGACGACCTCGACCTAGACCTCGATCCTGGTCTCGATCTCGCTCACGATCTCCGTCATTCACACGTCGAAGGAAAGAAAACTCCAAGCGTCGGTCACGTAACCAATTATGGACATACCTTCGTAGTAAAGGTGAAAACATGAAGAAGTGGGACGGTGAACCCACTTCCAAGCTTGAAGCTAGAGTGAGAGAGCTGAAGCAAAAGGACACGGACAAGAAAGTTGTCTACGTAGTAGATGCAGACTTCTTAGAAAAGAAACTGCGATCGCCAAAGCACAAAAAGATGGAGGTCTGCTTTGACGATGGCAAAAAGGCCTCTAAGAAGTCAAAGTCCGACGATGAATGCTCTGATCAAGACCAGTAGAGGGGCCCTGCCTTCTGCCAGGAGAAGGAAAGGGACGAAGAAGATAACCGAGTTTACTGGGCTGTGTGGGTTTGATGGCCTGGCACATCGGATCCTCAGAGATACCGGGCCTTGATAGATACTGGAGCCCAGTGTACTTTAATGCCTTCGGAGCATAAGAGTACTGAGACTGTTTCAATTTCTGGAGTGACAGGAGGGTCTCAAGAGTTGTCAGTGGTGGAGGCTGACATGAGCTTGACAGGAGACCAATGGGAAAAGCATTCCATTGTGACGGGGCCAGAAGCCCCTTGCGTTCTTGGCATGGACTATCTGAGAAGAGGATACTTCAAGGACCCAAAAGGGTACCGGTGGGCTTTTGGAGTAGCCACGGTAATTGAAGAAGAGTCCAAGCAATTGTCTGCCCTTCCCGGCCTCTCAGAAGACCCTTCCATTGTAGGACTACTGCGAGTTAAAGATCAAGAAGTACCAATAGCCACGACAACCGTACACAGACGACAGTATCGGACGAATCGAGATGCTGTGATCCCCATCCACAAGATGATCCGAAAGTTGGAGAGCCAAGGGGTGGTCAGCAGAACCCATTCACCCTTCAACAGCCCCATCTGGCCTGTACGTAAGTCTGATGGTGAATGGAGATTAACCGTGGACTATCGTGGCTTGAATGAAGTCGCGCCGCCATTGAGCGCTGCTGTACCAGACATGTTGGAGCTCCAGTATGAGCTGGAGTCCGAGACAGCAAAGTGGTACGCCACCATTGACATCGCAAATGCATTTTTCTCCATTCCCTTAGCAGCAGAGTGCAGGCCACAGTTTGCTTTCACCTGGAGGGGCGTTCAATATACCTGGAATCGACTGCCCCAGGGGTGGAAGCACAGTCCAACCATCTGCCATGGACTGATTCAGGCCACGCTAGAGAAGGGTAAGGCTCCAGAACATATCCAATACATTGATGACATCATTGTATGGGGGGACACAGCAGAAGAAGTGTTCAAGAAAGGACAGAAGATCATTCAGATTGTCCTCGATGCTGGTTTCGCCATCAAGAAGAGCAAGGTCAAGGGACCTGCTCGAGAGATCCAATTCCTAGGGGTGAAATGGCAAGATGGACGACGTCAGATACCAACAGACGTAATCAACAAGATTGTAGCAATGGCTCCGCCCACAAACAAGAAAGAAACCCAAGCTTTTCTGGGAGCAATAGGCTTTTGGAGGATGCACATCCCAGAGTACAGTCAGATTGTGAGCCCTCTTTACTTTGTGACCCGTAAGAAGAACAATTTCCAATGGGGTCCTGAACAGCAGCAGGCATTCAAACAGATCAAGCAAGAGATTGCACATGCCGTGGCTCTTGGACCAGTCAGGACGGGACCAGATGTAAGGAATGTGCTCTACACTGCAGCTGGAGATAAAGGTCCCTCCTGGAGCCTCTGGCAAAAGGTGCCTGGCGAGACACGAGGGCGACCACTGGGTTTCTGGAGCCGAAGCTACAGAGGTTCTGAAGCCAATTACACCCCTGTGGAGAAGGAAATCTTAGCGGCGTATGAAGGCATACGAGCAGCTTCAGAGGTAATTGGTACCGAAGCACAGCTCTTCCTGGCACCCCGACTGCCAGTATTGAGCTGGATGTTCAAAGGGAAGGTGCCCTCTACGCATCACGCCACCGATGCCACGTGGAGCAAGTGGATTGCTTTGATTACGCAACGTGTCCGAATCGGGAACTCGAATCGCCCTGGCATTTTGGAAATCATAACCAATTGGCCCGAAGGTGGGAACTTCAGTCTGGCAGAAGAAGAGCCAGTGAGTCGAGCTGAAGAAGCTCTGCCATATGATAAGCTGCCAGATGAAGAAAGACGCTATGCCCTTTTCACCGATGGTTCCTGCCGTATTGTAGGGAGGAGCCGGAAGTGGAAAGCAGCTGTTTGGAGTCCCACCCGACGAGTGTCGGAAGCCACTGAAGGTAAAGGCGAATCGAGTCAATTTGCGGAACTCAAAGCGGTCCAATTGGCCCTAGATATCGCAGAGAGAGAAGGATGGCCAAGGCTCTACCTGTACACCGATTCGTGGATGATAGCCAATGCCCTATGGGGATGGCTAGACCGGTGGAAAAAGATGAATTGGAGGCGTAGAGGGAAACCCATCTGGGCTGCTGATCTGTGGCAAGACATCGCTGCCAGAGTGAAGACACTAGATGTAAGAGTCCGCCATGTGGATGCCCATGTGTCCAAGAAGCGAGCTAATGAGGAACATGCTAATAACAAACAGGCAGACCGAGCTGCACAGGTCAAGGTCTCGCAAGCAGACCTAGACTGGCAGCAGAAGGGAGAGTTGTTCCTAGCTCGATGGGCCCATGATGCTTCGGATCATCAGGGCCGAGATGGCACTCATAGATGGGCACGAGACCGAGGGGTGGATTTAGCGAAAGATATCATCTCTCAAGTTATCCGTGACTGTGAAACCTGTGCTGCTATTAAGCAGGCAAAGAGGTTGAAGCCCCTGTGGTATGGTGGACGTTGGGAGAAGTATGGAGAGGCATGGCAGGTGGATTATATCACATTGCCACAGACTCGCCAAGGTAAACGCTATGTGCTTACCATGGTGGAAGCAACCACAGGATGGTTGGAAACATATTCGGTACCGCATGCAACAGCCCGAAACACCATCCTAGGCCTTGAGAAGCAGGTCCTGTGGAGACATGGCACTCCAGAGCGAATTGAGTCAGACAATGGGACTCATTTCAAAAACAGTCTAGTGGCCACTTAGGCACAGGAGCATGGTATTGAATGGGTATATCACATTCCATATCATG
>NW_020924682.1:0-17677 GCF_003984885.1 Neopelma chrysocephalum | reverse complement strand
AGCAGCACCGGGGTGGCTTTTGGAGAATGGATAACTGGGAATTTTTTATTTTCCTTTCTCTAGAGCTAATTATTCCTTGGATGAGGGCTGTTTGGATGGTGCTCATCTGACCCTGTCCCGCTCTCTCTGTCCCTAGGAAGCCCAGCAAATCCAGCTCTCATGCTGCCACCACCCAGGGCCACTCTGCCGACTCCAACCCAGAGAGGTACCTGCTGAAGGATGCCCTGAGCTCACACTGGGCTCTGCTGGGCACTGCCAGCCCAGGGGAGGCTTTCCTGGCAGCCTGGGGGTTGTGGGGCTCAGGGCTGACCCAGCTAGGGATGGGCTGTGCAGAGGGGCAGGATCTGGCTCACAGGACGCCGGGAGATGCTGGGGCTGGGCTTGCTGAGAGCATCTCTCCCTTCCTTTGGGCTTCCATGATGAAGAGAGTCCAGTGACAGCCGGAGCCCCACTGCGCCCTCCAAGAAGTCACCTCTGGATGGCAAGAAAGAGAGGTGGGTGCTGGGCTGGGTGGGGATGGGGGAGGTTGGACCCCACCCCCTCACTGGGCTGTGGTTGGGGGTCTGGACCCACTGCTTAGTCCCTATCATTGTCCTCTGACCTGGGGCTCATCCTGCCAGGAGGGACTCTGCTGACTCCAGGTCCTCCACCACCTCAGCCACCTCCTCCTCTTCCTCCCCCCAGAAGAGGCTCTCGGGAGAGAGGTAAGGAGGGGATGCCCAGGGCAGCCTGGGGATGCTTTGGGAGCCCCATCCTGGGTGGGCAGAGATGGCTGGGAGCCCTGATCCTGCCATGGGCCCTGGGACATTCCTTGGGAGGAGCAAATCCTCCCCTGGGGAGATTCCTGTTGGCTTCTGAGCGCTCACATTGATGTGCTGGTGCCCAAAGTCCTGCCAACATTCCCTGCCCCCTGTCCTGCCCACCCATGTCTGGTGTCATCCCACTGTCCCCTCTCCCCCAGGAGAGCCTCTGTGGGCTCCAGCTCTTCTCCAGCTGCCACAGGGTCCCGGAGAAACTCCAGTGACAGCAGGGAGGAAAGGTAGGAGAGCCACATCCCGCTGCTGCAAGACCCTGGCAGGTCCCTGCGGCTGTGCCAGGACCTCACCCTGCCTGTCCCCCTGGTGTGCCCCACAGAGCCAACAGCAGCAAGGGCAAACCAGAGACACCACGGACCCCCACCAGCCCCTCCTTTTCTCCCAGCCCCTGTTTCCTGGCCCCCTGTTACCTCACAGGGGATTCCGTGCGGGACAAGTGCATCGAGATGCTGACGGCCGCGCTCCGTATGGATGGTGAGCGGGGTGCAGCACCCCCAGCCTGGGCTGTTTCTCCTGTGGGACAGCCCTAAAGGGAGCCTTTAGCCCTAAAATGAAAGAAAAGGAGATTGGTAGGGATGATGGGGACGGGTCTTTGTAAAGTTCAAGGTAGATAAAAATAGGTATTTTGGAGATGGGGTGGGACAAGTAAAGGGGGAGACGTGAGGTTTTTTTGGGGGGTACAGTGAGACTTGAATGGTTTCACACCTGGAAGTCACCCCTTGACCCCTCTGTCCTTTAGATGACTACAAGGAGTTCGGTGTCAACTGTGAGAAGATGGCATCAGAGATTGAAGACCATATCCTTTGGGGAGGGTGGGGGTCCCGGGGCACTGTCTGCTGGGGGGGCACACGTGGGCTGGAGAGTGGTGATGGGGACAGGGCAGAGGGTGGCAGGGACAAGGACAGAGTGTGACAGGCTCTGCTGTGCTCGTTGCCTGCAGAGGGAGCCCAGACCACGGTTAGAGGATGCCGAGGCTGATGTTGATGCTGATGTTGATGCTGAGCAGAGCATCCCCTGAGCACATGCCTTAGTCCGGGGGGGTCTGTATGTCCCCCCTCAAACTGCTCTGCTCAGGGACCTGCCTTCATCCCTGGGGAAAGAAACCCAAACCCAGCCAAGGCCTTTTCCTTGAGCCTGCTGTGGGTGCCCTTGTGCCCAGGCTGCCAGGAATGGGGCCACCTCCACCCATGCCCAGTTCAAGACCTGAGGGTCTCTTGGCAGACCCCCAAGACCGAAATCAGCCCCAAGGTGGTTCCCCCTCCTGGGTACAGTTTGATTTTTGGTGCATCCCAGACTCTGTGTCGGACGCTGCCGGCTCAGCCCACCTGCCCACATCTGTGCAGGCAGCAGGTGGCTTTTGGCCATCCAGGGAGGAGGGAACAGGCTGAGTCCTCTGCAGCACGAACTTGTCACAGCACAGGGCTTGCTGACAGTCCCTGAGCCCCACAGCCTCACCTGGGTGCCAGACTTTCCAAGGCAATGCAAAGCTGTTTTCCTCCCAAAGCTCTGCTTCACCCTCCTAAACTCAAGGATGGGGACACTCAGGGAGCGAATTCCCATTGAAATTGGCCACCTCCACGTGAGCACCGACCCTGGTGACAGCCAGCAGCCCCCTTGATTCCTTGACAGGCCCCACATATCTTCCAGGAGCTGAAGAGCACGGACATGAAGTATCGCAACCGGGTGCGGAGCAGGATCAGCAACCTGAAGGACCCCAAGAACCCCGGGCTGAGGAGGAACGTGCTGTGTGGGGCCATCGAGCCCGCCCTCATCGCCCGCATGACCGCCGAGGTGGGCACGGGGCGGGGGGCACGGGGCTGGTTCATGGGTCACATCCATCCTTCCTCCACAGCAGAGGGACTTGGCTTGGTGGTGCCCACACTGGGCTTATCCCAACACCTCCTTGTCCCATCCCGCTGTTGGCTGGGCCACGGGGAGCAACAGGCACAGAGAAAGTGGAGTCACTGCCCCTCAGAGCCCTGCAGCTCCCCCAGCCCATCACAGAGCTGGCTGTGGGATGTCACATGGGCAGGGGTCAGCCTGCAGGGTCCCCATTCCTCCTCCTCAACTGGAGTCCCCAAATCAGGCTCCTGGGAAGCCCAGTTTGCCCTGCAGGGAGGCAGATCCCTGGGGGCAGCAGTTTGGGGTTGAAGATGGGGTGATTTTTCCATCTGGGTGGGTCTGATCCCTCCCGCAAGCGCAGAGAGCAGGATCAGTCCTGGTCCGGGAGAGGACGGGGAGGGTGCTGGACCACGGCAGGTGTCTGTGAGCAGAGCTGTGGCCACACTGACCACGGGGCCGACGCTGGTGGCAGGAGATGGCCAGCGATGAGCTGAAGCAGCTGCGGAATGCCATGACCCAGGAGGCCATCCGGGAGCACCAGATGGCCAAGACGGGCGGCACCGTCACCGACCTCTTCCAGTGCGGCAAGTGCAAGAAGAAGAACTGCACCTACAACCAGGTCAGCCCTGGGGCACCCCAGGGGGGCTCTCCTGGCCCGATCCCCACCAGAGGGGTCTCTGCTGACCCCACCCCTGCTCCATCCCAGGTGCAGACACGCAGCGCCGACGAGCCCATGACGACATTCGTGCTGTGCAACGAGTGTGGGAACCGCTGGAAGGTCTGTGCCCAGCTCGGGGTGGGGGGGTGGCTCACCAGCCCTTCCCTAGCCCCCCAAAATGTTGGTGGCGGGGCTGGGTGAGGGCTCACCACCTGCCCTGTGCTCTGCCTCTCCCGCAGTTCTGCTGACGGTGCCGTTGATGGGGCTGGAGGGAACGTGGTGCGAGATGAGATGCTGTGGTGGCCATCACATGTGGGGAGGAGGGTGACAGGGTGGCACCAGTCCCTACACCCTGGCTCCCTGATTCCTTGCACTGGGCTCCCTCAAACATCCCAGGCAGCCAGGCTCCAGCAAAGTCTGGTTTGCTCAAGAAGGTCCCAGTGAATTCAGTGGTTCCTCCCTGTAAATCCCTGCCCTTTGCTCAGGTTGAGCTGGGATCCCACTGGGAACAGACTCATCCCTGGATAGGGGGACTGGTATGACCTGGCAGCATGCCCTTCCCTGTGGGAAACCTGGACTTGGATGATTTGGGGCAGGAGGAATGTCATCCCATGGATGTGGGGCTGTGCCCGGGGTTGGGGATGGGAGTGGGTCAGGTTTTAGCCCAAACACCTTCTTCCTCACCTGAACACTCAGAGGGAGGACATGGAGGGGACGGGGTGGTTGCAGGGTGTCTGGATGCTCTTGGGATGCCACCGTGTCCCTCTATTCTGAAACACAAGGACAATCCATCCAGGCTTGAGGGCACTGTGTCCCAGGAAAGAAGGAGGGATTGCAGGGAGAGGAGTGAGGAAAAACCCTCCAGCCAAAGCAATAAAGGTGTGAACTGTCTCTGAGGCACAGACTGTTTTGTGAGGGGGTCTGGCACCTCTGCCTCAGTTTGTACCCCCCAAGCTCCAGCCTTGTGGTCCTCTGAGAGCCCCCACCCAGCTCCAACACACCCCCTGCATCCCCCAGCCCCCAGCTTGGGATGTAACTATGGCTTGATGCTCATCCATCACCTGCCTGGTGATTAAAAACCTTTAATTACGGCTGGAGCAGCTCCCTGGCTGGGTCTGGATGCTGTGGGCTGTCCTATGGCAGGGCAGAACCTCCACTGACAGCCAGGAGGGTTTTCCAGGGAAAGGGCATCAGAGACCAGCTGGGACACATCCCTTTGGCTGCGGGAGGTTTGGGACAGAGCCTCGTGGCACCGAGCCCATCCCTTGTCACCACCAGCCTCTTCCAGTGGCAGTGAGATGTGACAGGGACACAGGAAGGTCACAGTGACCACAGGTGGCCATGGGTGAGGAGGAGGAGGGTGCTGCTCCCACGCCTGCATGAGCTCATGTGTGAGAGTGCAGGAGGACGGTGGAGCTGCTAATTAACCCATCATTAATGTTCTAATCTGAGGCTGAGGTGTGAATTTTTCCCCAGGCAGAGCCCAAGGCTGTTTGCACCCAGAGCTGGGTGCTAAACCCTCCGTGTTTGGGGGTCCAGGCCACCCCTGAGCCCCCCCAGAGAGCTCTCTGGGCTGCAGTGCTCGTTAGCACACCAAAGTCATTAATAAGCCTCCAAGGCAATTATTTACGCTTGCAGAGTGCGTGTGGCTGCAATTAAGGAGTATAGTGGGTCGTGGGGGATGAGTAAAACATCAGTGTGACCTTGAGCTGGGGAGGGGGAGCTCAGGAGGGGCAGTTCCAGGGCTCCTGGCTGTCCCCAGGGTGCCACAGGGCGTGTTTGGGTGGGACAAGGCTGAAACAGGGGGATTTGGACCTGGATTTTTCAGAGTCCAGTCCAATAAAGGCATTTGAGCAATACCAGAGGAAGCCTGGCCCCAAACACGTTATTATGGAGCTCCTGGCACCCCTCTGTGTCCTTCTGTCTCCAGGGAAATGTCACCCTGTGGCCCCTCCCCAGGTCCCCGGGGAAATCCCAGAGGAGGAAAGGGAGCAGGGAAGGCAAACTGGAGAGCAGGGCACTGCCACCCAGGCAAGGATGTCCCAGCTCCCAGGGAGGGCTTTCCCACCTGCTTAAAGCTGGAGGAACTCTTGGTCCTGAGGGATTCTCTGGCCTCGGGGAGAGATGCAGGATGTGTCCCCTGTGGCACTGGAACAGGGGGCATTGAGGGGCTCTCTGGCATCCTGCTGTTTCCAGGGGTTGAAGCAGGCTCTGGGTGGCTCTTGGGGACAGTTCCCAGCACTGAACCTCTGACCCACTCCATGAGGAGGCCACAGATGTGTGTGTGTGTTACAAAACCCCAATTCCCAAATTTCCAGCCCCCAAACTGGGATGACTGAGCCCCCCCCAGGAGATCCTGCCGTCCCTCCCCAGCCCTCAGCCCCGTAGGTGCTTTGTCTCAGGGGGGTTTCCCCTCTCTCCACCCGGGTGACTGTCCCCTCCTCCCCTCCACACCCCCCAGCCTGGCAGGGAAGAGGAGGAGGGAGGATCCCTGGCAGCTCCCTGTCCTGCCAGCGCTCAGCTGGGAGCTCTCTTGAACTCTGGGGAATTGGGCACTTCACTTCTCCTTTCTCATCAGTGCTGGAGCCACGACTGCAGCAGCTAATGCTGGTCCCCCCCTCCTCCTGCACAGCCCTGCAGGCAGGAGGCTCAGACAAGAGCCCTCAGGAGCTCGGGGGCTCTGTCACAGCCCCGGCCCCACCCGGGGCTGGTCGTGACTGTGCAATGATGGAGAGGCTCCTACAGTCCCTGCCAGGGGTTGATTTCCCCCCCCCCCGGAGCCTCCAGGTTTGGATGCTCCAAAGCTTCAGCAGAAGCTGGTGCCTCTCCCTGCCTGTCCCTGCATGAATCATGGCATCAGTTTGGTTGGAAAAGACATCCAAGACCATCGAGTCCAACCATTCCCCCACTTGGCACTGCCAAGCCCACCACTCACCACGTCCCCAAGTGTCACATCCACAGGTCCTTTAAATCCCTCCAGCAATGATGACTCAAATGAGGCTCTCAATCCTCCATCTGATGGAGGTTTTGTATTCAACCTCCAACCTGCAGCACTTCAAACAAGCCCACGGTGTGTCCCCCACGAGGGAACAGCCACCACCGGTGCCACCAGACCACATCCCTTCCCCGTGGGCTGCCCCGAGCCACCCCAGGGGCACTGTCCCACAGAGTCCAGCACATGGTCACCTCAGTGTCCACGTTTTGCTTTGCAATCCCAGCTTGCCCAGGGGTCACCCCCCCTGTGCTCCAGCCCCCTGGCTCGCCCGCAGCACGGGGGCTTCGCCGCTGCCCTTCTCCCCCGCATTTTTCCAGCCTTGACAAAAAAATCAGCACTTCGCTGCTCAGTGGTTTCCTTGGCAACCCCATTTCCCCATCCTCTCGCTTTGTGCATCTGTAACCCTCCCCGGCCCTGGTCACCGGCCCCCAAAGCACAGTGACAGGTCCCTGTCCACAGGGATGGAGCAGGAGGTGGTGGGTCCCGATCCTGGGGGGACCCTCAGCCAGGGCTTCCCGGGAACCTGGGCTTCTTGGAAAGGGAATGGAGTGGCTGACGGTGGTTTGTGTCTGAACTGGACTGAATTAAAGCTGTTTTGGAGCCGGCCTTTACCCCTCTGTGTGGAGTAAAAACTAAAAACCCTGTGTATGGGCTGCCCAGAGTGGGAATGGCTTCCCACTGACAGAGAGTGAGTTTGGATTAAATGGGGATAAATTCCTCCCTGTGAGTGTCGGGAGGCCCTGGCACAGGTTGCCCAGAGAAGCTGTGGCTGCCCCATCCCTGGAATTGTCCAGGGCCAGGTTGGACGGGGCTTGGAGCAACCTGGGCTAGTGGAAGGTATCCCTGCCCATGGCAGGGTGGGGGTGGAATGACACGATCAAGGTCCCTTCCCAACCCAAACCATCCCGTGATTCCACAACTGGCAGCGTCTGCCACGAAAGGAGCGGGTTCCCGTGCCCATTGCCGTGTTTGCTTCCAATCAATAGGTAATGATCCCTCAGGCACAGGCGCTCCCTGCCTCCCCAGACCTCAAGCCCACATGCAATATTTACGTGCTGACAGCCGCGGGCTCCCGGCACGACTCGCTCTGCCGCTGGCAGCAGACAGGATTCTGATCCCCTGGGAAAACCTCCGGCGCGGATCCCATCGCTCCCGCCCCCGCGCCGGGGCCGCTCCCGCGGGTCGTGTCCCTGGAGCCACGCTCGGCGTGGTGGGCGCAGGGGAAGGGGTCAGCCATGCTCAGGAATGGGGCTGATTTTCCTTTAAAAAGCGGGAAAACGCAGCACCGGGGTGGTTTAGGGAGGGCAGGATTGACGCTGAGGGTGCTGAGTGGGGTTGGGGGAGCCCAGAAAACTCGCTGTGCCTTGGTGATCTGGGAAAAGCTCCTGCTCTACCCCCAGTGCAGGGACTCCAACAGCTATTCCCCAAATCCCAAAGGGGTGGTCAGTGCCCCCAAAGCCGAGCAGATCCTGTGCCAGCCTGGGACTTGGTGCTGAGTGAAAACAAGAGATATGGAGACCCTAAATATTTTAGGGAGACCACAGCTGGTGCATCCACTTTGAGCCATGGCTCAACCAGAGCTTTCCGAGGTCTGGGCTTTTTATTCAGCTTTTTGTTTTAATTAAACCCTTAAAATCTGGTTTTCCTGAGTTGCCTCCAGGGGAGGGGCAGGGGAGGATGGGGTGTGCAGGGATTTGGGGGTGGATTCCATGGGGATGGATCCCGTGTCTGTCAAAGGATGTGGAGGTGTGTGGTGGTCCCTAAACACCTGGAGGAGCCGGGCAGGACACACCAGGCACTGAATGTCACCCAAACAGCACTAAAATAGGGGGGGAAAATTGCTGAGCCTCTCAGTGCTGGCTCCAGCTCCAGGCTGGGATACAAACAGAATAATTTCTTTTCTCCTCCATTGTTCTGCCTTGATGTGAGTGAATCAGCTGCTTTGGAGCTGCTCTGAAAAAATTAATGATTGCCCAAGCCAGCCCCACCATCCAGCCTGGATCTCCAGGCGAGCCAAAATACTCGGAGCAAAGCCATGGATTTGAGCTGACTGGGTATTTGGTTTGGGGTGTTTTTCATGGAAAAAAAAAAGGGGGGGGAAATCAGTTTTCACCTGCAGTGTTTGCAATTCATTGGGGGGAAATGATTCATGGAGGCGTAGGGCTGTGATTCTGCAGCCCGGGCTTTGTGATGATTGAAAGCACCAAAAGACCCCAAACAGGACCCACATTTTTGCTTCTGAAGTGGAATGTGTTTCATGGAAAATTACAGAATATACTTTTCCTAGAGAAAAACCCTGTGCCCTTTTGTTTCCTGGCTAGAAAGGTTTGCTGAGTCTGCAGAGCACTTTGATCTCAGCCTTCCTAAAATCACGGCGCTTGGCACGGACCTTTTTTTTTCCCCCTCCTTTAGTTGAACAGGCAGAGAATTGAGCAAAGATCCCCCATTGAAAGCAAAAAATAAAATTTCTCCCCACTTTCAGCTGGAATCCTGCACGCTCTTCCCTCTCACAGCCAGGATGGAGGAGATATATGGGGAAAACCCTCCAAAAAATGCTATAAAACTCCCCCCAAGTCCCCCCAAACCACACGAATTCCCACCCCTGTGCTTCCCACGTCAGTAAGTCGACCTAAATATTACAGAGGGGAAAAAAAACGACGTTGGCTTTTTCGCCTGACACTTATTTTTCTCCCTGCCAGGAGCTCTCGGGCACTCGGCAATTAGGAGCTGCAGATTAATCTTGAGTGATATAATGAAGTGCTGGGCGGCTGGAGGACGGGGCTGCTGAGCAGGGGGGGGGGCTTTGCTCTCCAGATTAACATGGTTTAGGCCAGGTTTAGTGCAGACAGAGCACCCAGGGTGGTGGGGGGCTGTGGGGCTCAGTGGGATATTCGGGCTCATCCCCATCCCCGGCTGCTCTGCATCCAAACACGTGGAGCGGGCGGGGTTCGTGCTGCAGGAGGAAAATGGTCTTTGCAGATTTTCTAACCCTGAGCTGCTTGTAACGTCTCCAAAGTGTCTTTCCGCCTCCTTTGCACCGTCCCAGTATCTCCCAGCCCCTGGTCAATTATTTTATTGAGGAAAAATGGCCCAGGAGGGCAGGTTGGAGCTGTCCTGAGATCTGCCTCCCCCCAAACATGTCTGTGCCTCCTTTCATAGAATCACAGGATGGTTTGGGCTGGAAGGGACCTTAAAGTCCATCCCATTCCAGCCCCTGACATGGGCAGGGACACGTCCCACTATCCCAGGTTGCTCCAAGCCCTGTCCAACCCGGCCTTGGACACTTCCAGGGATACAGGGGCAGCCACAGCTTCTCTGGGCAACTGTGATAGAGCCTCCCCACCCTCACAGGGAAGAATTTCTTCCCAATATCCCACCTAACCCTGCCCTCTGTCAGCGTGAAGCCATTCCCTGTGTCCTGTCACTCCAGTCCCTTGTAATTATTCTCTCCCCATCTTTCTTGTCAGCTCCCTTCAGGTACTGGAAGGCCACAATTAGGTCACCCCAAAGCCTCTTTTCCAGGCTGAACAATCCCAATTCTCTCAGCTCTTCTCCTTTTCTCTGAGTTCCCCACAAGCCCGAGAGCCGAGAGCAGCTGGCACAGGGGGCCACATTCTTCCCTGTCTTTCCAAAATGAGAATATAAATAGCCTTGTCCTGTAAGGAAGCCATTACCCAGGAGCTGTGCCACCAGCGCCGGCCGCTCGCAGCAAACTCATTTCCCCACAGCAGCCAATTTATTCCCGACTCTGACAGGGTCAGACACCGTCAGGGAAGCAAATGCTAATTAATAGCACTGTGCAAAGCAGCCTGTCCGGGCACGGCGTGTAATTAGTGAGCAAACTGCTCCCACCACAGCGCTGGGGATGTGGGGAAAGGGGTGAGGGAGCAGCTCCTGGGAGGGACCCGCTGCAGCTCCCAGTTATAACTCAGGGTGAGGGCACTAATTGTGCTGGGGAGGTGTGTGTCACGCTGCTGTCAGTGAGACTGTGACACTCCAAATGTCTCCCTGCATCCCTTCGATCCCTGCATCGCCCTCCCTGTCCCAGCAGCTGACCCTGTCCCTGCCGTCCCCTCCGCCGAGGGTTCGTGCTCCCTCGTTGCCCAGTCGTTTTGCAGGTGAACGTGACATTTCCTCGGGCCAGGAGAGCTGCTCAGGAATATAAAAACTCCTGGTGATGGGGGATGCAGAGCCCAGGGAGGAATCATGTGCTAATGCCCTTACATTGCTGCCGTGGTGAGTCATCCAGGCCCTCCGAGGATCCCGACTGCGCTTGGATACCAAGAAGGTGGAAGCGCAAAGCGGGAGGAAAAATCGCCTTGCTCGGAAGATATCTTGGTTACAGCAAGGAATAAAAATTGTCCCCCTGGCACCCACCCCCGTCCCACAGCTGTGGGGAGGAGGGTGGGCAAGGAGGGGCTCATTTAGTGGAGAAATGGGAACACTCAGCCTGGGAACATTCAAGTCAACAACAGAGCACAGTTATTAGTGGTTTCCTTCCCCCTGCCTGGAGGAGGATGGGCCTTTCCATCAGGCTGGTGGGAAAAATCCATCCTGGGGTTGGGAATCAGGTTGGAGCATCACCTTGAAGATGGTTATGGGCAGGCACTGCTTCCCTTCATCCACAGCAGCATCACTGCTCTGGTGCTCCAGGTCAGTCAGTCACATCCATATGGATATGTGTGTGTTGCTACTTCCATAGGAACAGGAGGGTCTCCAGCTCCCAGGGACCACGGCCACCCCTGACCAAACTTTGCCATGGGATGCATCTTCCTAGCTGAGAAGAATGAGTTAAAAACCAAAAAAAATAGAAAATATCCTCTAAATCAACAGCATTTTAGTTAAGCCAACACCTCCCTGTGCCAGGGCTGCTCCTGGCGTGGCTCTGCCTCCACCAAACCAGGCAGCGGGAAGGGATTTACACATCAAACATCCTCTTCCCCAAACTGCTGCAGCCAAAGCCTTGGGAGAGGGGGGAAAAAACCCCTCTCTTTCCAGCTGTTTTCCTCTCCCTGTAAATAAACATCTATGGGCAGAGTGTTTCCCTCAGCCTCAGGCTTTGGTTGGACATCAGTCATTTAATATTGCTCTTTTAAACCCTTGTGTTTGGCTCTCAGCCGCTTCGCCCGGCTCAGAGCAGGATGTTGGCACTTTGTGTTTAGAAAATATTTATCTATATTTAGATAGGGAGACAGATAGCTGTGGAAGAAGAGCTGTTCCAGTCATTAAACCACCGCTTTCAATTTTTCCTTATTACTATTCTTCATTTAACCACAGGCCGGGCTGGCCAAGTGCTCCCCGGGGACAGCCCAGCTGAGCCCGGCAGGTTTGCAGCTCTGAAAGGGGGTCTTCAGAAAAAAAAAAAAAAAAAATTATAATCAGAGAGGAAATCTTCCCTGAAAATGTCTTCCCAAGGCGGAGGCACTCAGGAAGCGGACGGGGATGTGGCTGGAGTCTGTCCCTGGCTTCGTGCTGGGCTGGGAAGGCTTCAGGGAGGAAGAGTGGGAGCGGGTGGGAGGAAGATCCAGCATGTTTGTGAGATGCAGGGGGGCGAAGGGAGGGGGAATTTATGCCTTTCAGGAGAAGAAAGAAAAGAGGGAGAGAAATCACCTTCTCTGATCAGCTGTCTGAGGTTCTGCAGGATGGAGAGGCTGGAGGAGGGGGAGCTGCCTTTGAAGCTGGGAGAGGCACAAACAGGCGATGGCTGAGTGCAGCAGCCTTCACTGGCACTGCTCCTCTTCCTCCAGCTCCTTCCTGCTCCCTGCCCTCTGCCCAGACTGGCAGCCCACCCTTGGGATGGCCAAAACACCCTTTTAGAGGTGCCCAACATCCTGCTGGGTTCTCACCGTTCCTCACATACCGGGCTCTCCCAGAGCCAGGGATTTTCTCCAAGACCCAGCACTGATGGGGTTCAACTCCTTTCCCTTGCTTTTCCCTGGACAACCAGAGCTGTCACCCCTCTGGTCTCCCAGTGCTGATTGATGGGCAGGAAACAGCAGCAGCAGCTCTGCCCCCCAGCTCGGCGTCTCTCCCGGCAGTGGCGAGGGAAGCAGGTGGCAGTCTTGGAAAAACCCGGCACTGGGCAGCCACCATCTGTGTCCCTGTGGGTGGAGGAGGTGCTGCCCTCCCCGGGTGCTCTCCTGAGGCCACCAGGGCCAGCCAGGACAGATGGGAGCAGGCACCTGATGGTATCAGGCTGGGAACTGAAGCAAAGCAAAATCCCCAGCGCTGGCAAAGGGGTGGGGGAGGAACCCACAGACACAGTTGTGGCAGGGATGGCATCACCAGGAATGTTCATCCCCAACCAACAAGGGATGCTGTTGGCTCTTCTGCTGAAGATCCAGCTTGGACAAGCCAGGGATGAGCTGGAAAGCGGGTGGCTGGTGACCAGAGAGCTTTGTTTGGGCTCTGGCCAAGCCTGTGTCCAGTCTGGCTCTGGCTGATCCGAGCTCCTGAGCCCTTCAGAGCTTGGTCGAAGCTGCAAGGAAAAATCCTGAGCTTTGCTGAGCTTTTTGGGGTGAGTCCTGCCCCAGCACTGAGCCATCCCTCACCCCTGTGGCATCCAGGGGCAAAGCCATGCAGGTGAGGGACACTGTGGATGGGCTCCCTGCACAAGTCCAGCCCTCAGGGCCTGCTGAGCAACCTCAAAACTTCCCAGGATTCTGCCACAAACCCGAGCATCTCTTCAGGACCTGCTCCTGAGAGCCCACACTGCAATGGGGACACTCTGCCCCATGGCCAGGCAGTCACCCTGCCCAGCCTGGCACTGGCTCTGAGGTAACTGGGAAAAGATCCTTAATCACACCCTGTAACCCCCCCCTGCTCAGTCCCTGCCTCCCTGACCTCCACATCCTGGCTCCTGGCAGGCACTGACTGGCATGAAAACAAAGAGCTGGTGGGAGCTGATGCTCTTTCTGCATCTCCAAACCACCCAGCTCTGCATCCTTTAGCCCCAAACCAAACCTTAGCCAACCCCTCCTGCACTTTTCCACCAGGTTTCCACTGAAAAGAGGTTTCCTGTCTGCTCCCAACCCCAAACCAACTCACCCCACGGACTTTTGCAGGAGCATGAACAGGTGGAGGGAAGAGCTGGGCTCTGTGTCCAGAGCAAGAGGCACCAAAGCTGCACTCTGGGATTTGGCACAGTTAGAGAGCAGCAGGATTGCAGCTGGGATAGCGCTGACCTGGATTCCCAACATCAAAGACAATACCAGCTTCCTCCCCAGCATCCCTGGAGCCCTCAGAGGAGGTGAATCAACGGGCTGAACGCCCACGTGTCCATCCCATCCCTGGCGCTGGCACCCAGGATGGTGGGTGCTGGCAGGAGCATCCCCCCTGTGCTGCAGCACGGAGCTAAAAATCTGCAGAAAAATCTAAATCCTGAGAAAAAACCCTGCCTCCTCCATGATCAGGGTGGCCAAAGGTGGCCCAGGGGGTCTAAGCCAGATCTGGCCTGGGTCTAACCCCCATCCTGCTGGTACAGGAACAGGCACTGGCAAATCTCCTGTCAGATTTGTGGAGGTGGACAAATGGATCTTATCCCTTAGGAAACCTGGCCCTAACAGTCCTCCTTGTCCCTTGCTAGTGCTATGTGTGTGTCCTTGTCCCTCCAGCATGTCATGACCAGCCCCAGGCACCAGGACACACAGTGCCCATGTCACGACAGGCCACGGGCACCAGGACACACAGTCCCCATGCCCCAATCTCAAGGGACCTCCTCCCCGCCCCGGAAAGCCCATCCCCAGCCCCTCGGGCAGCCCAGGGGTCACACTGACACCAGTTCTCTCCACCAGCAGCAAAAAAGCTTTATTTTTCCAGCCGGGCTCCGTCTGGGAGCAGCATCCCAGCCTGGATTCCCCCTCCCCACGCTGGTTCATTTATGAGATGACTCACAAGTTGTTGATGCTCCCGACGCGCATCGGATGGAAGCGGATCTGCCACCTCCGAGCGCCAGCCGGAGTAGGGGGGGGGAGGCACAGCCCGGGCTCCCCGAAATCCAGGGAGACGCTGCCAGTTCCCAATCACTGCTCCATTGTCAGCCAACGGCAGCGCAGAGGGGGGCGGTGGGGTGGTGAAAATACCTAAATAAGCAACAATCAGGGAAAACAAAGGCGCTCCTGCGGGGATTGAGTCCCGCGGGGATGGGGTGTGATGCACGTCCTTCCTTCGCCCGCCGGAGCGGCTCGGTGCCCACGGGGCATTCGCTGTCCCCATCCCTGCCGCTTTTATGGGGTCGGGCACGAGCCTGGGTGAAGGAAAAGGGTTCGGTAGCCCCCTCCAATAAAATAATGACTTTGGAGGAATTTTTCAAGGAAAAAGGATGAACCAGCTGATGCGCCCGCCCTGTGTTTGGAAGGACCCTCGGCGCCCTGGGTGGGAGCAGGAGGCTCAGGGCAGGCTGGCACCGTCACCAGCCCGAGCCTGGTGAGGGGACAGTCGCCCTCATGTCCCAGGAACATCTCAGGAATACTGGTGGCATCACCCTCGGGACACCACCGACCTCCAGGAGCGGGATTGTTGCCCGCAAGGTGCTGAGCAGTTTTCCCATCCGACCTCCAGACCCGACTCCGACTCCGGGCAGCCCGGTGTGCAAACCCTGCCCTCGGACACAGCCCCTCCACACCAAATGCCGAGGAAACAATGCTGCAAACCCCCCTGCCCCCCTCCCATGCAGCCACGCAGAATGGGGAGGCAGAGAAGAATCTCATCTAATTTTAACTCCCCTGACGGACGGGCTTTGTTCTTTCCAGCAGCTGCCCCGCAAGGTATGAAAACATTCAGATATGTTGACGTGGGAAAACAAAACACACAAATCAGCCCATTTTCCTCTTCAAGGCCGATTTATCTGGAGCTGTCAGTGGCGGGAGGGGAAGTGATGAGCCCTGGGGAGATGGGGGAGCAGCCTGGACTTGCAGCTCGGTGGGTACCGGTGCGGTTGGGATGCTCGTGGAGCATCTGGTCCATTCTCTCCAAAGCCCCAAAACATCTCAGATCTACAGAAAACAGAACGACATTTTCTGCTGCAATTCCCCAAGGTGTGGTTCTGCACATGCCCCAGCTCATCCTCCAAAATGAGAGGAGTTGGGTGCCGACGGAGCCCCCCCTGAAAAGTGGTTCACCACAAGATGGGCTCCATCCTGGTGCCTCCATCTCGCTGACAGCTTGGATTTCTGAGTTGGGATGAGGGGGATCAGACCCTGGAGAAGGGTTTCTGAGTAGGGATGAGGGGGATCAGACCCTGGAGAAGGGTTTCTGAGTTGGGATGGGGGGATCAGATCCTGGAGAAGGGTAACAGCAGCTCAGAGAGAGCAGGGAGGGGCTGGCAAATCCCTCTGCAAGGGCTGGTGCATCACTTCTACAAGGGGATGGATGAGTGGATGGATGGATGGATGGATGGATGGGTGGATGGACAGACTGATGGATGGGTGGATGGATGGTGCAAACACAACCCTGCCCCTTTTGCATGTGGGTTTCACTACCAAGAGCAAACCCAGGCAAATGATTCCTTCTCTTGTCAGGGTGCAGGTGAAACATTCCAGAGGCTTTCCAAGCAGCATCTGATTTTGACTTCTAGGGCAGTGGATTTGTTGAGGGGTTTGTCCATTTGCTGCCCCAACAGGGTTATTTTGGGATGTGGTGCATTTCAGCCACCGTGTCCCCGTCCCCACAGGATCGATCACGGACGCAGAGCTCCAGGTCTGGGTGGTATTTGCTTTAAAGACAAAACCCTGCACAAATAAAAATCCTGCTTTTGTAGCACTGGAAGGTGAGAGAGAGGCACAGGGACCATGAGGGAAGCAGGAGAGCCCAGGGGGAGGCACTGGGGACTGCTCCTCTTGCCAAAAACAACCCTCACCCCAGCTGAGGTTTGGGGCTAAAAAAAACAGTAAAAAGGGAGCACTTCTATCCCTGGAAGTGTCCAAGGTCAGGTTGGACAGGGCTTGGAACAGCCTGGTCTAGTGAAAGGTATCCCTGCCCGTGGCAGGAGGGTGGAACTGGATGAGCTTTAAGGTCTCTTCCAACCCAAACCATTCCGTGGTTCCATGATTCTATGAAGATGGGCACTATGGAGGAGGAATAAAAACTGGAGCTTCCCCTCTCTGCACCATGGCCCTGAAATGTCACAGGCAGGACTCCAGCTGGCTGCCAATCTGGAAATGATATGAAAATGTCTAAATTTTTTATATATTTATACTTTAGACATGGGAATATTTCTATCACAGTTCTACACCTGGCAGAGTTGCTCTGGCTCCCACCTTGGCACAGGATGCAGCTCTGGTGTCTCCAGAGCTCTGTCCAAGGCTCTCTCTAACAGGGCAATGGCAAGACAAGGTGAGAAGCACCTACAGAGGCTCAATGCCCTCCTAAATTCCCGAAAATCATCGGGGAGAAATCTTTGCCCCCCCTCCCCATTTCCTCCTCCATTGAATTAACCTCCAGAGATTCCCATGGATTTTGACTGGAGTCCTGCCAGAGCAGATTCAAGGCTCCTGCCTGTTATTTTTATGGCCATTTTAATTAAAACCAATAAATTCCGGGGGGAAAGTGGGTCTTTCCAGTGTGAAATACACTTTGTCAAGTTTGCAGCCCCTGAGTAAATCAAAACGCTGCCATCAGTGGCTCCAGTTGTAAATCCCCCTGGATGGATCCCAGCTCACCAGGCAGGTGAGCAATGTGAATTTTCCTCCTTGACAGCCTCAGCATCTCTCTCACTTCCTCCATTTGATTTATTATTTATCCATTTTTCAAGGTGCGGAGGAGAAAATAAGACAATAAGAGCTAAGGCATTGCCATGGAGAACTTCCCAAGAGGAACAATCCCACGGGAGAGCAGGACTCGATCCAAGATCACAGAATCACAGAATGGGTTTGGACCTTAAAGATGATCCCAGTCCCACCCCCCGCCATGGGCAGGGACACCTCCCAGTAGCCCAGGTTGCTCCAACCTGGCCTTGGACACTTCCAGGGATCCAGGGGCAGCCACAGCTTCTCTGGGCAACCTGTGCCAGGGCCTCACCACCCTCCCGGGGGAGATAAATTCATTTCATCAGTGAAACTCAGGGTGCAGAGAGAATTCCCAGCACCAGCAGTGGGGTTCAGGATTTTCAGGAGCCACCAGGCTCTGTGCACCACAAAGGGGTGATGCTCTCCTGCCCAACATGCCCCCCCTGCCTCAGTTTCCCCAATTTTTGGAAACCCCATCCATGGCAGTGGCCGGGCTGGGCAGGTGGAGCAGCAACAGCTGAGTGCAGGCAGATGAACACCAAAGCCCTTTTAAAGATTTTTCCATTTGTTTTATGTGTCCTCTGGGTTTATTTTTAACATTCCAGCTGGAAAAAAAAGAAAAAAAAGAATAAAATTAAAGCAA
>NW_020924681.1:0-7310 GCF_003984885.1 Neopelma chrysocephalum | reverse complement strand
CTGAATATCCTGTCTGGACCACCCGTGTCTGGAACACCCCGTACCCGAAACATTCCGTGTTTGGAACATTCTGTGCCTGGAACATCCCGTGTCTGGAATATTCCATCTCTGGAATATCCCGTGTCTGGAACATCCTGTGTCCGGAAGATCGTGTGCCTGGAACATCCTGTGCCTGGAACATCCTGGGTCTGGAACATTCCATGTCTGCAACATCCAGTGGCTGGAACATCCTGTGTCTGGAATATCCTGTGTTCAAAAGATCCCATGCCTGGAACATCCAGTGGCTGGAACATTCCGTATCCGGAACACCCGTGCCTGGAACATCCCGTGTCCGGAACTTTCGATGTCCGGAATATCCCATGTCTGGAATATCCCCGGTCTGGAACACCCCGTGTCCGGAAGATCCCTTGCCTGGAACATCCCGTGTCGAGAACATCCTGTGTCTGGAATATCCCATGTCTGGAATATCCCGTGTCCGGAAATATCCATCTCTGGAATATCCCGTGTCTGGAACATCCCATGTCCGGAAGATCCCGTGCCTGGAACATCCAGTGCCTGGAACATCCCGTGTCCGGAACGTTCCATGTCCGTAATATCCCATGTCTGGAATATCCCAGGTCTGGAACATCCCGTGTCCGAAAGATCCCGTGTGTGGAACAGCCCGTGTCCGGAAGATCCCGTGCCCGGAACATTCCGTGCCTGGAATATCCCCAGTCTGGAATATCCCGTGCCTGACTATCCCGTGTCCGGAATACTCGTGTCTGGACTATTCCGTTTCCAGGACACGCCGTGTCCGTAATATCTCATGCCTGGAATATTCCATGTCCGGAACATCTGGTATCTGGAACATCCCGTGTCCGGGACATCCCGTGATTGGAGCATCCCGTGCCAGGAACATCCCATGTCCAGAACATCCCGTGTCTGGAATATCCCATCTCTGGAATATCCTGGGTTCAGAGTATTCCATCTCTGGAATATCCCGAGTCTGGAACATCCTTTGTCCGGAAGATCCCGTGCCTGGAACATTCTGTGCCTGGAACATCCTGGCTCTGGAACATTCTGTGCCTGGAACATCCTGTGTCCGGAACATTCCATGTCTGGAATATCCGGTGTCAGGAATATCCCGTCTCCAGAACATCCCGTGTTCGGAACATTCCGTGCCTGGAACATCACGTGTCCAGGACATCCCGTGTCCGGAATATCCCATGTCTGGAATATCTCATGTCCGGAATATACCATCTCTGTAATATCCCTTGCCTGGAACATCCAGTGTCTGAAACATTCCGTATCCGGAACATCCCATGCCAGGAACATTCCGTGTCTGGAATATCCCATGTCTGAATATCCCATCACTGGACCACCCGTGTCTGGAACACCCCATATCCGGAACATCCCCTGTTCGGAACATATCGTGTCTGGAACATTCCCATGTGCGGAGCTTTCCATGTCTGGAATATCCGGTGTCAGTAATATCCGCTGTCAGGAGTATCCGGTGTCAGGAATATCCCGTGTCTAGAATATCCCGTGTTCGGAACATTCCGTGCCTGGAACATCCCGTGACCAGAACATCCCGTGTCCAGAACATCCCTTGTCTGGAATATCTCATGTCTGGAATATCCCCTGTCCGGAATATTCCATCTCTGGAATATCCCAGGTCTGGAACACCCCGTGTCCGGAAGATCCCTTGCCTGGAATATCCCGTGTCCAGAACATCTCGTGTCTGGAATATCCCGGGTCTGGAACATCCCGTGTCCGGAAATATCCATCTCTGGAATATCCCGGGTCTGGAACATCCTGTGTCCTGATAATCCCGTGCCTGGAACATCCTTTGCCTGGAACGTCCTGGGTCTGGAACGTTCCGTGCCTGCACCATCCCGTGTCCGGAACATCCCGTGTCTGGAATATCCCGTGTTCGGAAGATCCCATGCCTGGAACATCCCATGTCCGGAACATTCCATGTCTGGAACATCCTGTGTCTGGAATATCCCATCTCTGGAATATCCCGGGTCTAGAATATCCTGTGTCCGGAATATCCCGTGCCTGGAATATCCCGTGTCGGGAACATTCCATGCCTGAAACATCCCATGTTCTGAACATTCCGTGTCTGGAATATCCCGTGTCCGGAAGATCCCATGCCTGGACTATCTCTTGCACGGAATACCCGTGTCTGGAGTATTGCGTTTCCAGGACACACTGTGTCCATAATTATCCATGCCTGGAATATTCTGTGTCCGGAACATCGCGCGTCGGGAACATCCCCTGCCTCGAACTTCCTGTATCTGGAACATTCAGTGTCTGGAACATTCCGTGTCTGGAACATCCCGTGTGCGGAGTATTCCATGTCTGGAATATACGGTGTCAGGAATATCCGCTGTCAGCAGTATCTGGTGTCAGGAATATCCCATGTCTGGAATATCCCTTGTTCGGAACATTCTGTGCCTGGAACATCCCGTGTCCGGAACATCCCATGTCCAGAACATCCCTTGTCTGGAATATCTCATGTCTGGAATATACCCTGTCCGGAATATTCCATCTCTGGAATATCCCAGGTCTGGAACATCCCGTGTCCGGAAGATCCCGTGCCTGGAACATCCAGTGCCTGAAACATCCCGTTTCTGGAATATTCCGTATCCGGAACATCCCGTGTTCAGAACACTCCGTGTCTGAATATGCCATCTCTGGACCACCCGTGTCTGGAACACCCCGTGCCTGGAACATTCTTTGCCTGGAACATCCCATGTCTGGAATATCCCGTGTCTGGAATATCCCGTGTCCGGAAATATCCAGCTCTGGAATATCCCGGGTCTGGAACATCCCGTGTCCGGAAGATCCCGTGCCTGGAACATCCAGTGCCTGGAACATCCCGTGTCTGGAACATTCCGTATACAGAACATTCCGTGTTCGGAACACTCCGTGTCTGAATATCCCATCTCTGGACCACCCGTGTCTGGAACACCCCGTGCCTGGAACATCCTTTGCCTGGAACATCCTGGGTCTGGAATATTCCATGCATGCAACATCCCGTGTCCGGAACATCCCGTGTTCTGAAAATTCCGTGTCTGAAATATCCCATTCCTGTAATATCCCATGTACGGAATATTCCGTGCCTGGACTATCCCATGTACGGAATACCCGTGTCTGGACTAATCTGTTTCCAGGAAATGCCGTGTCCGTAATATCCCATGCCTGGAATATTCCGTGTCAGGAACATCCTGTGTCCGGAACATTCCGTGCCTGTAATATCCTGTATCCCAAACATTCAGTGTCCGGAACATTCCGTGCCTGGAACATCCCATGTCCGAAACATCCCGTGTGCGGAACATTCCATGTCTGGAATATCCGGAGTCAGGAATATCCGGTTGTGCTGGTTTAAAAGTTTACCAGCAGGGGAAATGAACTCAACTCAAAAGAGAGATTATAAGTCAGAACAACAATTTATTAAAATAATGCAATAAGTCCAATTATACAGACAGACAATTGGTTTTAACCTGCAAAACCCAAATGTATAACCCAGCACCCTGGGGTATGAAGAGAAGTGGTGTTCCTTGGCCCCCCCTGAGTCCAAAGTAAAGGGAGAGGGGAAAAAACCTGCTGGTGGGAGAGCTGCTGCAGTCTGGTCAGAAAATGGTGATTGCAGTCCAGTCGAGGGTGGTGGTCTCAGTCTGATTGAGAGTGGTGAGCTGCAGTCTTCGTCTGGATCCCAGGAGAGGTGGTGAAGGTTCCGAAACTCCCAGTTTATATATTCTCCAGTACAGGTGGGAGTGCTCAGTCCCTCCCTCAGAGCAGGGAATTCCATTAAAGGGCATGAGGAGTGCTCAGTCCCTCCCTCAGAGAGGGGAATTCCATAAAAGGGTATCAGAGTGGGGAATTCCATAAAAGGGTATGAGCACAGGAACATCTTCCCACCTTGCAGGTCTCTACTGACAACAGTTTTGGGAAATGGCATGGAAGGCTATAGAATACACAGTTTTGGGTTACACCCATCCAGTGATCAACTGGTCCTGGCCGTTCTAACCAGGACAGTCCATCTTGGCACTTCTGTCAGGCACTTCTTGTCACGGCCTATCCTCTCCATTCCAGAAGAGGCCCTGGCAACCAAAGAACCAACCCCCCCCACCAGAGTGCAGACCAACCCATGTGCTTTGGGCCCTTTTGTTATCCTATCCATTCTGGCCTATCCTCTCCATCCCGCAATAGCCTCCAGAAACCAAAAAACAAAGCCCCCACCATGGGACAGTTCAACCCCAGCGGGGTGTGCCAAGGGCTCCTTTGTGATGTCACGGCCTATCCTCTCCATTCCGCAATGAGCCCTGGCAACCAAAGAACCAAAGCCCTACAACCCCAAAGTGAAGCCCCACCCGTGTGCCATGGGCCCCTTTGTGATGTCACGGCCTATCCTCTCCATTCCGGAACAGTCCCTGGCAACCAAAGAACCAATGCCTCCCACCCCCCCAGTGCAGCCCCACCTGTCTGCCACGGGACTCTTTGGGATGTCCCGGCCTTTCCCCCAGGAAAGAAAGCCTGCAACCTTGGGCTTTCAGATGCAGTTGACGGGCCACCCTGAGCACTCCATGGGCAGAAAGAGCTTTCTGTCCTGGCCCTTTTTGTCTGGCAGCAATCTTCAGCTGTGTTCATTTGGGGCAGTCAGACTGGCAATTTCAGTGCAGGGCTCCTGCCAGCCAAGGACAACCCTTTCCCCTGCAACAAAAGCTTCGAGCCTCAAGGTCTCAGGTGCAGCTGCTGGGACAGCCTGGGCACTCCATGGGCAGAAAGAGTTTTCTGTCCTGCCGCCTTTTGTCTGGCAGGAATCTTTGTCCGTCTTCAATTTGGGGAGTGGGCCTGGCAATTTCAGCGCAGGGCTCCTGCAAGTGAATGACAGCCCTTCCCTCCAGGAAAGAAAGCCCTTCCCCTCAGTCTCGAGGACCCAGCAGGAAAGCTGGGCAGGCCCCAAGGCTCCTGGGCCTCTTCCTTGCCAGCCCTTTGCCCAAGGCCCCGAGGCAGAGGTGGGGCTCAGTGTAGCCGTGAATCTACCTTGTATGGAAAGCTGTGGTTTGAGTGTGTTTCAAAATGGCTTTTTCTGGTCCCTGTGCTGGCTCATGCTTTCTTCTTCCCAAAATCCCCCATGACCAGTTCTTATCTCTGTCTCAGGAATGTCCTGAGAAGATATCAAGAAGTCTTCTCATTGGACCTTTAACCCCTTCCTGCGATTGGGTGTCCTGTAAGCCCCCTGACCCCGTAATTGGTCTCTCTGTGAATCCTCCAAGACCTATATATGTAACTATCTCATCAATAAACTCTTTCTTGCCTCCTCTCCAAGTCCCATGTGCTGTCTCTCTCCAGCTGCCATGGGAACACGTGGGTGGGGGGAGGGGTGAGCACCTAACACCTCCATGCATCCAGGACCCTGAAGAAACCCCTGGAGCTGGAGTAACCCCTTCCCCATCTACCTCAAGCCTTCGGAAATGGAACCCCACAATGGGAGGAATGCATCCAGAACTGGTGCCCCATGTGAGGACGAATTCACCGAGCTCTTCTGTGAAGATACGTGATTCTCAAGCATAGCAAGGTGGAGACCTTCTACGTCCCCGATGGCTCCAAAGTTTAAGTGGATTTGAAGTGTTAGCAGACTGCAGCTGCTTGGAACACTTCTTCAACCTTCCTGGCAACAGGTAGGGAGCAAACTTCAGCAAACTCCCTAAACCTCTTCCCCTGTAATCTTGTAACTAAAAGAAGCGTGCATGCCTCTTTAAGAGAGAAAAAGAAAGCTTAAACAACATATTTAATTGCATCGGCAAGTAATCTAATAAGACTGCTTTAAGAACCAAAATAACAGTTCCGATTCCAACAAGGAACTCAGACCACGCCAGCATGGCAAAAAAAGGGTTAAAGCTGCTCGAAACAGCTCCGCAGCGAGGCCCCGGCTGAGTGCGCCAATCCCGCCGATCCCTCCTCTGCCCTGCTCCCGCTGCCCGCAGCCCAAGGGGGGGGGCACCCCCCCATCCCAGCCACGTGGCCGGAGCGGCCGCCGCACCGCCCTCCTGACACCGGGACCCTCCGAGAAACAGCTGAAACGAAGAAAGGAACCAACTGGACTCTAATCAAACTAAAGTAGCAGCAACAAGTAGTTTGTCTGTTTCAGCAGTGAATTGAAGGTTTGTGTAAGTGAAAAACTTGTTTATAAATACATCAATAAAAACCCTTTTAAATTCTGTTTTATAGGGACACACTAAGAGTGGGATAAATTCAAAAATCAATAAAGGCATATTCAGCTTTAAGAAATAAAAAAGGGTGGAATGTAGCAGTGAATCTACCTTGTATGGAAAGCTGTGGTTTGAGTGTGTTTCAAAATGGCTTTTTCTGGTCCCTGTGCCGGCTCGTGCTTTCTTCTTCCCAAAATCCCCCATGACCAGTTCTTATCTCTGTCTCAGGAATGTCCTGAGAAGATATCAAGAAGTCTTCTCATTGGACCTTTTAACCCCTTCCTGCGATTGGGTATCCTGTAAGCCCCCTGACCCCATAATTGGTGACTCTGTGAATCTTCCAAAACCCTATAAATGTAACCACCCCATCAATAAACTCTTTCTCGCCTCCTCTCCAAGTCCCGTGTGCTGTCTCTCCGGCTGCCATGGGACCACGTGGATGGGGGGAGGGGTGAGCACCTAACACCTCCATGTGTCCAGGACCCGAAGAAACCCCTGGAGCTGGAGTAACCCCTTCCCCATCTACCTCAAGCCTTCGGAAATGGAACCCCACAATGGGAGAAATGCACCCAGGCTAATTCACTCTCTACCTCTTTGTTTTGACCCACAGTTGTGGAAATGAGGAATCATTCTCTGTGTGCATTTAAACAAAATAAAAGTTCCTGCAGCAACTTCTTTGTCAAACATCCTGCCTTTGTTATTCTGTACATGAAGAATCACAATCTCTGAGTATAATAAAGGACTTGAATTCTTTTTTCCTGATTCTCCCACCAACAACTTCCCTGAAGCTGGAGGGCAGTGCTTGTGTGCAGAGGAGAAGGGGTAAAGAGTCCTGGTACAGGAGCACTGCCAGGGAGCAGCAGCTCTTGGGCTTTTCAGAGATGCTCTTTTTCCACTGCCTCCCTCTCCTTCCTGCTCCTTGCCCAAGGCCTGAGTGTTCTGGCAGCTCAGTCCCTGCTGTGTGTCAGTCCTGTGACCATGGGCAGGGACAGGCCCTGGGCACTGCTGGGACAGAGCTGGGCTCCTTAACATCATTTCCATCAGGAAAGGGGATCCCCCTGGGCAGTTCCTGAAGACTTTGTTCTTTTTGAAAGGTTGGTGTAAAGAACA
>NW_020924680.1:0-2619 GCF_003984885.1 Neopelma chrysocephalum | reverse complement strand
TGTGCTGGGTGCCTATTGAGGGGCAGGTGCCCTCCCAAAGCCCCCCCAGAGCGGGTTGACACAGGGGGGAACACAGGGGAGGTCCTCATTCCCGATCCATCCCAGGGCCAGTTCTGCTCTCCCCAAACTCGGCTCCCTGCCTTGGGATCCCCCCAAGCCCCTCCCCCACTGCCCCCCAATAACCAGGACTGGGGAGAACTGGGAAGCTTTACTGGGATCACTGGGAGCAGCCAGGTAGTGTCAGAATAAAAGCAGGGGAGGGGGGGACACACGACCCCCCAAAAATCCTCACAGGGATGGGGGTGGTCCAGGCTGGGTCCAAGGCCCCGGGGAGGGGCTGCGACCGCTGCCGGCTCAGGAGCTCTGTGGGGAGAGAAAAGGGGGTGACACCGGGGTGGGGGGACAGGGGGGACACCGGGATACACCGAGACCTGGACTGGATCCAGTGGGACCAGAACTGGAGAACAGGGATCATACTGGGAGCACCTGGCAGCATGTTGGAGGGAACTGGGATCCTACTGGAAGCAGCTGGGCCCCTGCTGGGGTCCTACTGGCATCATACTGGGAGTGGCTGCAATAATCCCGGGAGTGTGTGAGAGAAACTGCAACCATACTGGGGATGAGTGGGATCAAACTGGATTCATACTGGAAGTGTCTGGAAGTTACTGGGATCATACTGGTGGCAACTGCAATCGTACTGGGATCATACTGGATCAGACTAGGATCATACTGGGAGCAACTGGTTCTATGCTTGGGGTACCTGGGAGCTACTACGATCCCACTGGGAGCAACTGGGACCATGCTGGGCACAACTGGGATCATACTGGGAGAAACTGGGCCCACAGTGAAGGTGGCTGGGGTCATACTGGGAGTGACTGGGAGCATTCTGAGGGCAGCTGGGACCATGGTGCAACTGGGATATACTGGGAGCAAGTGGGATCATGCTGGAGGTGACTGGGATCATACTGGGAGCAACCAGGACCTCACTGGGGGTGACTGGGAGTGGCTGTGAGCAACTGGGATCATGCTGGAAGCTACTGGGAGCAACTGGGAGTGGGACCACACTGGGGGCAACTGGGATATACTGGGAGAGACCAGGATCATACTGGGACTGCCTGGGAGTGTACTGGGACTGACTAGGAGCATGCTGAGGTCAACTGGGATATACTGGGAGTGGCTGGGAGTGACTGGAATCATACTGGGAGTGACTGGAACCATAGTAGGGGTGAAGGGGAGCAACTGGAACCATGCTGGGGGCAACTGGGATCCTACTGGGAGCAACTGGGCCCCTACTGGGGTCATGCTGGGGTCTTACTGGGAGTGACTGCAATAATACTGGGAGTGTGTGGGAGAGACTGCAGCCATGCTGGGGATGAGTGGGATCAGACTGGATTCATACTGGAAGTGTCTGGAAGTTACTGGGATCATACTGAGGGTAACTGGACTCATACTGGGATCATACTGGGAGCAACTGGGACCATGCAGGGAGCAAATGGCATCCTCCAGGCAGTGACTGGGAGTGACTGGGGCCATACTGGACTCAGACTGGGAGTCCCTGAGTGTGAAAGGAACCATCCTGGGGGTAACTGGGACCACCTTGGGGGCAACTGGGATCCTATTGGGAGTGACTGGGATCATAGTGGGAGTGACCAGCACCATACTGGAATCATAGTGGGAGTGACTGTAAGTGACCAGGATCAAATTAGGAGTGACTGGAACTACGCAGGGGAGAACTGGGAGCCAGTGGGGCCATGCTGGAAGCCAACTGGGAACATACTTGGAGCAACTGGGATCATGCTGGAAGCCAACTGGGAGTAACTGGGAGTGACAGGGTGCATGCTGGAGGCAACTGGCATAAACTGGGAGTGACTGGGATCATACTGATGGAAACTGGAACCATCCTGGGGCAAGTGGAAGTAACTGGGTGCAGTGGGTTTCTGTGGCTGGGTTTTGGTAGTGGGGAGGCTACAGGGGTGGCTTCTGTTAAAAGCTGCCAGAAGCTTCCCCTGTCCCATGGAGCCAATGCCAGCCGGCTCCAGGATGGAATTCCTGCCGCTGGCCAAGGCCGAGCCAGTCAGGAGCGACAGTAGCAACTCTGGGATAACATATTTAAGAAAAAGAAGGAATTCCAGCCAGGGAAGAGTGGAGCGAGAACATGAGAATAACAATGTGCAGACCCCAAGGGCAGTGCAGAAGGAGGGGCAGGAGGTGCTCCAGGCACTGGAGCTGAGGCCCTGCAGCCCGTGGGGCAGAGCAGGGTGGGGCAGCTGTGCCCCTGCAGCCCCTGGGGGAGCATCGGGGTGCAGAGACCCCCCTGCAGCCCATGGAGGCTCCCACGCTGGAGCAGGTGGATGCAGGAAGGAGGCTGTGACCCCGTGGCAGCCCCAGGATGGAGCAGGGTCCTGGCAGGGACCTGCAGCCCATGGAGAGGAAAGCCCAGGCTGGAGCAGGTTTTTCCCAGGCAGGGCTCGTGGCCCCTGTGGGGGACCCACGCCAGTACAGCTCATCCGTGAAGGACTGACCCCAAGGAGCAGTGACCCACGGGACAGCAGGTTGGGAAGAGCTGCTGCCCGAGGGATGGACTCACGTTGGAGAGGTCCATCAAGGACTATCTCCCGT
>NW_020924679.1:933-5714 GCF_003984885.1 Neopelma chrysocephalum | reverse complement strand
AGGTGAGTTTGGGGTCAGTTTTGGGTGAGTTTTGGGTGAGTTTTGGGTCAGTTTTGGGTCATTTTAAAGCGGATTTTCGCCATTTTTGGCCCTTTTTGGCCAGGATTTTTTGGGAATTTTGGGAATTTTGGGAATTCCGGGATAACTCACGGAGGCAGGCGGCCGCCAGGACCCTCTGTGCGGGCTCTGGGGTGTGGCAGTCGGGGAACAGGGGCTGCAGGACGTAGTTGGCGAAGGTGAGGGCGATGACGGCCTGGTTCGTCGGGTAGATCACCAACACCGAGATCCACAGCCGCAGGAAACTGGGGAAAAATTGGGAAAAATCGGGAAAAATCGGGAATTTTTGGGAAGATCCCGGTGGAGGGGGGTCTGGGGTTTTTTATCCTAATTTTGGGCAATTTTGGGGTGAAAAATAGGTGATTTTGAGCCCAATTTAGGGCTAAAAATGGACATTTTTCAGCTGAATTTGGGGTGATTTTCAGTCAAATTTGGGGCGATTTTGGGTCAAAATTGAGGTCAAAAAATGAGCGATTTTAGGTCAAATTTTGGGGCGATTTTGAGGCAAGTTTGGGGTGATTTTAGACCCCATTTTGGGCAATTTTGGGTGAAATTGGGGCCAAATTGGGAGATTTTGAGCCACATTTGGGGCTAAAAATGGGGGATTTTGAGTCAAATTTTGGGGCAAAAAATGGGCAATTTTAGGCCAAATTTCGGGTGATTTTGAGCCAAATTTGGGCAAAATCAGGGCAAAAAATGGGTGATTTTGAGCTAAATTTGGGTGGAGATTGGTGCCAAATGGGGCAATTTTGAGCCAAATTTGGGGTGATTTTGAGTCAAATTTGGGGCGATTTTGAGTCAAATTTTGGGCAATTCTGGGCCAAATTTGGGGAGATTTTGACCTGAATTTGGGGCGATTTGGAGCCAAATTTTGGGTGATTTTGAGCCGAATTTTGGGGTGATGATGCCCTGGTTCGTCGGGTAGATCACCAGCACCGAGATCCACAGCCGCAGGAAACTGGGGAAAAATGGGGAAAAATGGGGAAAAATCGGGAAAATTTGAGCTGAATTTGGAGGGAAATATTTTGGGTGATTTTCAGTCAAATTTTGGGCGAAATCGGGGCAAAAATGGGTGATTTTGAGGTGAATTTAGGGTCAAAAATGGGCATTTTTAAGCTGAATTTGAGGCAATTTTAACCTGAATTTTGAGCTGAATTTGAGCCAAACTTGGAGTGAAATTGGGGCAAAAACGGGTGATTTTGAGCCAAATTTGGGGAGGTTTTGAGCCACATTTGAGGCAAAATCGCAGCAAAAAATGGGTGATTTGGGGGCAATTTTGAGCTGAATTTGGGTCGAAATTGGGGCAAAAAATGGGCAATTTCGAGCCAAATTTAGGGCGATTTTGAGCCGAATTAGGGACCAAAAACGGGCAATTTTGAGACAAATTTGGGTCAAAATTGGGGCCATTTGAGTTGAATTTGGGACAATTTCGAGCCGAATTTTAGACAATTTTGGGCTGAATTTGGGGGGATTCTGAGTCCAATTTGGGGCGATTTTGAGCCGAATTTTGGGTGATTTTGAGTTAAATTTTGGGTGATTTTGAGCTGAATTTGGGGTGAGGGCGATGACGGTTCGTCGGGTAGATCACCAGCACCGAGATCCACAGCCGCAGGAAACTGGGGAAAAATTGGGAAAAATGGGGAAAAATGGGAATTTTGGCAAAAATCCTGGTAGAGGAGGGTCTGGGGGTTTTTATCCTAATTTTGGGGCCAAAACCAGGCCATTTTGAGTCGGTTTTTGGCTAAAAAACGCCCATTTTTCGCCCTCATTTTGCCCAAAATGTGACCTAAAAACGTCAAAAAATTGGCTCAAAATCGCTCCATTTTTGCCCCAATTTCACCCCAAATTTGGCTCAAAATCACCCATTTTTAGCCCCAAATTTGGCTTAAAATCATCCATTTTTACCTCCAAATTTGGCTTAAAATCACCCGCTTTTAGCTCCAAATGTGGCTCAAAATCACCCATTTTTAGCCCCCAAATCAGCTCAAAATTGCCCAAATTTGGCTCAAAATCACCCATTTTTGGCCCCAGTTTCGACTGAAATTCGTCTCAAAATTGCCCCAAATTTGACCTAAAATCGCCCATTTTTACCCCAATTTCAAGTCGATTTTGAGGGATTTTGAGCTGAATTTGCGACCAAAAATGGGTGATTTTAGGTCAAATTTGGGGCGATTTGGAGCCAAATTTTGGGTGATTTTGAGGCGAATTTTGGGGTGATGATGCCCTGGTTCGTCGGGTAGATCACCAGAACAGAGATCCACAGCCGCAGGAAACCGGGGAAAAATTGGGAAAAAACGGGAATTCTGAGCAGAAAATATGGGAATTCTGGGAAAAAAAAATTTAGACCAAATTTTGGGTGAAATTGGGGCAAAAATGGGCGATTTTGAGCAAAATTCGGAGCAGTTTTAATCTGAATTTGGGGCGATTTTGAGCCAAATTTTGAGTGATTTTCAGTCAGATTTTGGGTGGTTTCGAGCCACATTTTGGGGGGAATTTGGGGCAAAAATGGGCTATTTTAGGCCAAATTTTGGGCGATTTCAACCTGAATTTTGGGTGATTTTAGGCCAAACTTGGGGCAAAAAATTGATGATTTTAGCCAAATTTGGGGTGATTTTAACCCGAATTTTGGGAGATTTTAGGCCAAACTGGGGGCTAAAAATGGGCGATTTTGGGGTGATTTTGAGCCAAATTTGGGGCGATTTTGAGCCGAATTTTGGGCGATTTTAACCTGAATTTGAGGCAAAATTGGGGCAAAAAATGGACGATTTTAAGCCAAATTTGGGGTGATTTTCAGCCGAATTTTGGGTGATTTTGAGCCAAATTTTGGATGAAATTGGGGCCAAAAATGGGCGATTTCAAGCTGCATTTTGGGCAATTTTGAGTCAAATTTTTGGCGATTCTGAGATGAATTTTGGGCAATTTTGAGACAAATCTGGGGCAAAATTGGGGCAAATTGGGGCGATTTTGAATCAAATTTTGGGCAATTTTGATTCGAATTTGGGACAAAAAATGAGCAATTTTAGGCCAAAGTTTGGGTGAAACTGGGGCAAGAAATGGGTGATTTTAGGCCGAATTTTGGGTGATTTGAGTTGAATTTTGGGTAATTTTAGGCCGAATTTGGAGCGATTTGGGGCAAAAATTTGACGATTTTAACCTGAATTTTGGGCAATTTTAGGCCAAATTTTGGGCAAAATTGGGGCAAAAAATGGACGATTTTAGGCCAAATTTTGGGCGATTTTGAACTGAATTTTGGGTCATTTTAACCTGAATTTTGGGCCATTTTGAACTGAATTTTGGGCCATTTTGACTCAAATTTTGGACAAAATTGGGGCAAAAAATGGACGATTTTGAGTCAAATTTTGAGCAATTTTAACCTGAATTTTGGGCTGTTTTAACCTGAATTTTGGGTGATTTTAGGCCAAATTTGGGGCAAAAAATGGATGATTTTAACCTGAATTTTGGGCGATTTTAACCTGAAGTTGAGGCAAAATTGGGCGTTTTTTAGCCGAATTTGGGGCAAAATTGGGGCAAAAAATGAGTGGTTTTGAGCCAAATTTGGGGCAATTTTGAGCTGAATTTGGGGTGATTTTGAGCAGAATTTTGGGCAAAATTGGGGCAAAAAATGGCTGATTTGGAGCCTACTTTTTGGCGATTTTGGTCCAAATTTGGGGCAATTTTGAGTCAAATTTGGTTTGAAATTGGGGCAAAAAATGGGTGATTTTGAGTCAAATTCTGGGCAATTTTGGGTGAAATTGGGACCAAAAGTGGCGGATTTGGAGCCAAATTTTGGGCGATTTTGAGCCAAATTTGGGTCAATTTTTAGATGAATTTGGGTCGAAATTGGGGCAAAAATGGGCGATTTTTAGCCAAATTTGGGGTGACTTTGAGTCTAATTTGGGACGATTTTGGAGCAAAAATGGGCAATTTTAGACCAAAATTTGGGCGATTTTGAGTCAAGTTTTGGGTAAAACTGGGGCAAAAAATGGGTGATTTTGAGTCGAATTTTGAGCGAATTTTACCCAAATTTTGGGCGATTTTAACCCGAATTTTGGGCAATTTTAGGCCAAATTTTGGGCGATTTTGAACTGAATTTTCGGTGAATTTGGGGCAAAAAATGGACGATTTTGAGCCAAATTTGGGAAGAAATTGGGGCAAAAATGGGCGATTTTGAGCTGAATTTGGGGTCAAAAATGGGCGGTTTTGGGGCAATTTTGGGGCGATTTTGAGCTGAATTTTGGGTGATTTTGAGCCGAATTTGGGGTGATTTTGGGTCAAATTTGGGGCTAAAAATGGGCGATTTTTAGCTGAATTTTGGGAAAATTGGGGCAAAAAATGGGCGATTTTGAGCCGAAATTTGGGGCGATTTGACCCAAATTTTGGGCGACTTTAACCTGAATTTTGGGTGATTTTGAGCTGAATTTTGGGCGATTTTGGTCCAAATTTTGTGCGATTTTGAGTCAAATTTGGGATGAAATTGGGGTAAAAAATGGACGATTTTGAGTCAAATTTTGGGCTATTTTGAGCTGAATTTGGGGCAAAAATGGGCGATTTTGAGCCTGTTTTTTGGCGATTTTAGTCTGAATTTTGGGCGATTTTAACCTGAATTTTGGGCAATTTTAGGTCAAACTTGGGGCAAAAAATGGGTGAATTTAAGTCGAATTTTGGGCAATTTTAACTTGAATTTTGGGCGATTTTGAACTGAATTTTGGGCGATTTTGAACTGA
>NW_020924679.1:0-923 GCF_003984885.1 Neopelma chrysocephalum | reverse complement strand
TGAATTTTGGGCGATTTTGAACTGAATTTTGGGCGATTTTGAACTGAATTTTGGGCGATTTTGAGTCAAATTTTGGGCAACTTTAACCTGAATTTTGGGCGATTTTGAGCTGAATTTGGGGCAAAATTGGGGCAAAAAATGGGCGATTTTAGGCCAAATTTTGGGTGATTTTATCCTGAATTTTGGGCAATTTTGAGCTGAATTTAGGGCAAAAATTGGACAATTTTGAGCCAAATTGGGGCGATTTTGAGCTGAGTTTAGGTTGAAATTGGGGCAAAAAATGGGTGTTTTTTAGCCGAATTATGGGCGATTTTAACCTGAATTTTGGGTGATTTTAGGCCAAATTTTGGGTGATTTTGGGGCAAAAAATGGGCGATTTTGAGTCAAATTTTGGGCGATTTTAGACCAAATTTTGGGCAATTTTAACCTGAATTTTGGGCGATTTTAGCCCTAATTTGGGGCAAAATTGGGGCAAAAATTGGGCGTTTTTTTGCCGATTGTGGGGCAAAAAATGGGCATTTTTTAGCCGAATTTTGGGCGATTTTGAGCTGAATTTTGGATGATTTTAACCCAAATTTTGGGATGATTTTTCCAACTCACCCCACGAGCCCCCCGAAGACGTGGTTGACGTAGGCGTAGTCCCCCCCGGCCTTGGGGATGCAAACCCCCAGCTCAGCGTAGCAAAGGGCCCCCACGGCCGTCACGGCCCCCGTCAGACCCCAAACCAACAGCGCCGGACCCACGGCCCCCGAGTGGGACAGGACACCCTTGGGGGCCACGAAAATCCCGGAGCCGATGATGTTCCCTAAGAAAAAAGGAGGAAAAATGGGAGTTAGGGGGGAGAAAACGGGATTTTAGGTAAAAAAATTGAGATTTAAGGCGAAAAAATTGAGATTTATGGGGGTAAAGTTGGGGTTCGGGGG
>NW_020924678.1:0-4092 GCF_003984885.1 Neopelma chrysocephalum | reverse complement strand
TTCATTGTTTTCTCCTATGTGCAGATCTTCAGGGCTGTGCTGAGGATTCCCTCTGAGCAGGGACGGCACAAAGCCTTTTCCACGTGCCTCCCTCACCTGGCTGTGGTCTCCCTGTTCCTCAGCACTGGCACCTTTGCCTACCTGAAGCCCCTCTCCATCTCCTCCCCATTCATGGAACTGGCCCTTTCAGTTCTGTACTCGGTGGTGCCTCCAGCACTGAACCCCCTCATCTACAGCCTCAGGAACCAGGAGCTCAAGGACACACTGAAAAAAATGATCACTGGATGTTTTTCAGAAGCAAAAATGTTTCTGTTTTCTGCTCCATAGCATTCAGAATGGATGACCCAGCCTTCCTCCTCAGGTTTCTTATGGCAATAATTTGTGGGAGCCATTCTCTTTTTTCTTGCAATATTGTTTTCTGCAACAAAAATTTTATTCTTCATACCCTTTCTAATTCATTGTCTACTATCGATTTTGATTTTGATACTGTCTAAATGAGGAATTGTATTTTATGCATTTCAAAAAACCTAATTTTCTTGCAGAAACATTTTTGGGTGAAATCCTTCCTCTTGTACCTCTGAAATAGCAGGGGCTGTCCCTGTGTGCAGATGCGGAGAGAAAAGGAGTCTCAGCACAGCAGCACTGCCAGGGGGCACTAGAACTTTTCTGAGCTGCTCTCTTTCTACTTCCACACTATCCTTCTGCACCCATGTGTAAGACCTGAGTGGTTTGATGTTGGGGTGTAGAGATGTAACAAGAACTAATAGTAGAGATGTAACAAGAACTAATAGTTTTTGCAACAAAATGTGTCATAGAAAATTACCGCGTGCAATTTAGAGAAATCAGCCAAGCAAGGTGAGAGAACAATGAAGAAGGGAGCTGAAGCAGCAGGTGTATTTATAACCAGGAATAGTGTCTCAAAGAAGTTCATAAGGCAGTCACTTGGAATTCTGGGGACTCCAAACAGAGAAGACCACCAAATACGCTCGATGAAGCCCCTCAGAGACCTTATAAGGATATGTATATATGCTAATAAGTGTTGGGAGCTGCACTCCAGTGTGTCTGTGAATGCCCTGAATATGTAACAGGAATGCAGGGAACAAAAAATGGATAACCATGTAATGCTGACATAGCAGCAGTAGTGAAGATACCTCTGTGTTCACTTTGGTGAACTGATTCCCAGGGCATCCGGCTTGGGTGGAATCATGCAGTGTGTTGTAATAGAAATGCCTGCCTGCTAAAACTCACAAATTCAGTCTTAGAGGTTTCTTTAAGAGCTGGTTTTAGGCAACAAGGACACATCATGGCCCCTCATGGCCCCTCACGGCCCCTCACAGCTTCTCACAGCCCCTCACAGGCCTTCATGGCCCCTCACAGCCTCTCGCAGCCCCTCATAGCTCTCATGGCCCCTCATGGCCCCTCACAGCCCCTCACAGACTCTCATGGCCCCTTATAGCCCCTTGTGTCCCCTCACAACCCCTCACAGCCCCTCACAGGCCCTCATGGCCCCTCACAGGCCCTCATGGCCTCTCACAGCCCCTCACAGCCCCTCACAGGCCCTCACAGCCCCTCACAGGCCCTCATGGCACTCACAGCCCCTCACAGCCCCTCACAGCCCCTCACAGCCCCTCATGGCCCCTCGTGGCCCCTCATGGCCCCTTACAGCCCCTCACAGCACCAGGTGCGGGGATTCTCCCAAAGGAGAAGGAATCAGGCCCTGCTTGTCCTCCTTTTAGCTGGGTTGTTTTATATCGATGAGTAAAGAAAGGTTGAAATGAAACATTTTGCACCATTTCCCTCTGCTTTAATTTTGGGGGACCGAAGCTCTCTGCTGACAGTGGCCCGAGTGTGACCATCAGTGCAACCCCCCAACCCCCTTTGTTTCCCCCCTGTCATTCCTGGTTCCAAAGCCCCCCGGCTCTGGAGGAGGCAGAGCTGCAGCACCGTGGGCTCCGTCCCCGGCCCAGCCGGGGCTCTCGGGCAGGAGCAGCAGCAGCGCAGCCCCTTCCCACCTGCTCTTGCCTTGGCTTTGCCTGGGAAGCCAGAAGCCTCTGGAAACCAGCACAGCCACTGAAACGGGAGCCAGGCCTAAAAGAGTTAACTGAGATATCTTGGCCTGCTAAGAAACCCCAATACCTGTGTTGCTAGAAGAACACTTTAGGAGCACTGGTTAATATCATGTTCTATTCTGCTCACTGGACCAAAGGACTTATTATAGAAAGGAGTAGTACATGCATGGTAATAAATTAGGTAAACCAGACATTTGAATAAGATATAGAAGGCCCAAAGCCAGGGTTTTGCAAGCTTGAAGAATTCAGGTCACCTGACAAAGAAAATTGAAGAGGTCAAGTCAAGGAAGATATCCATGGCGACCACCAGAGGGATGAAGGCTTGAGGAGAAGACCCCCAGAGTAGAAGACTGTGCATGCCTGGAAAGACTCCACCCAGAGACCAGCCTACTTGTTAACATGTATGTTAAATGATTTAGCCATGTATCTAAAGTGTATAAAATGGCTTCCTTTTGCACATTCAAGTCGAGCAAGCTTGTCCAGCGTAAGCTGGCTTGCTCGCAGCGTTGAATAAACAAATACCTTGCCGCTTAAAGATACAAATGTCTCTGAGCAGTTAATCATATCAAGGTTTTTCAGCATCAGCAGCAAGGAGGGTTGGGAGAGTTCCAGACTGCTCAGGCTGGGAAGGGGATAGGGCAAGTCCTCCTGCAGCCATGCCCAGGCATTGGAAGGACAAGGCAGGGATTGTGGAACCCCTGTGGGAGGGAAAAGAAGGGGATTTTGTGTGCCCAGACTTTATCAAGGCCCTTGACATGGTGTCCTGTGGTCTCCTTATGGCCAGACTGGTGAGAACTGGACTGAAGACGTGGAAGATGTGGTGGGTGGAAAGTTGACTGAATGAAGAGTTTCCAATAAAATCCATGGTACAAAGTCCTCTTGGCAGCAACTTCTGGATGAAATCCCTCAGTGACCAGCTCTTGAACACCACTAAAGAACATCTTTATTATCTCTCTGTACATTGGGACAAAATGTATTTTCAAGTCCTTTGTGGATGATGCCAAATTTCAGAGATCCCTTGAGCAACCTGTCCTGTTTTAAAGACAAATATTGGGGTGGGAACTCCAATAAAATGAACTCACTTCTCTTTTATTCCCCACCAGTACAAGGAGACAAAATACAAGGAGGTGTAAATGAAAAAAATAACAGTTTACTGTTGAGAAATATAGCAGCAAAACCAACAATATCAACAGAAGAGTTCAAAGCAACAGCAGAGAGAGAAATTGCCTTCTCTCTCCCCCCCTGACCCAACTCCCTTTTGTAAACAGATAAAAACAGGGATCAACACATGCCTCCCTTTCTGCTTTCCCCCCTGAATGAACAAAGAACAAAAAACAAAACCACGGAAAGAGGGGGCAAAGCAAAATCTGGGAAACTCTCTGGTCTGAGATCAGTTGTGCTGCCCAAGAACACGCTGACTCCAGAGGTGTCCAAGCAGGGCAGAGACGGCGACTCCGGTCCGTGCAGCGGGGGGGAGGCAGCGGCTCTGCTTGATTCCATGGAGTTCTGGGGAGGCACAATGGCCCCATGAGACTCTTCAGTGTCACTATGGCCCCTTGGTTCCATGAGATTCCACAGTGTCCCTGCATTCCTTTGGTTCCATGAGGTCCTGCAGTGTCACAGTGTCACTTGATTCCGTGACGTTACCAAGAATCAGAATGGCCCCTTGATTTAAGGCCAACTGCACTTGGGGTTGCCTTGGGGGGAGTGTGGGCACCCAGACAAGGGAGTTGTCACCCCCCTGGACTCAGCCCTGGGGTCACCACATCTGGACTGGTCTGTCTGTCTGTGAGGTTCCCCATTCTGGTAGAATGAGGAAGAACTGGAGAGGGTCTAGAGCAGAACTGCCAGGATGGAGCTTTTCTTAGTGTTGGAAAGAAAAAGAAACCCCTGAAGTGCAGCCTGGAAGGTTCAGACTGGAGGTGGGGAAAAAGGAATGCTACTCAAATGGGGAACCTTATGGTGCCAGAGGTCAGTAAGAGGGTGATGGCCTGGCTTTGTGTTCCAGGGAACAGCCAGAGCT
>NW_020924677.1:0-52425 GCF_003984885.1 Neopelma chrysocephalum | reverse complement strand
ATTTGATTGCCCTTTTTGGGGGGGCTGAGCCAACAGCATAAGGGAGACCCCTCAGCAGGCATTCCAACATGTTATTCCGCCACCAGCAAACTGTCAGCACTTTATAAAGGACTCACTCTAACAGTTTATGGAATAACACTTTAGTAATACAAATTGTGACTGATTAATAAGGTTCATAGGTTGCCAGTTATAGTGTCTAGCTGCAAAAACGTAATTAAAACAATCTAATGATACTATAAAGCAAGGATATACACAAATTCTAATACAAAGCAATCTACCAATATACTATGGAGCAAACACAAGCTCTAGTCCTGAAAGCAGCATTTAGCGTGCATAGAATAAGTTTCTTACCCAATAGGCATCCTTGGGAGGAGGAGGGAGGAGACAGGTTCAGCCCATTAGCTGATCCCAGCAGTTTCGGTGGAGTCTTCCTCCAATTTCTCCATATTTCCAACTTATTTTTATATTATTTCTTTAGGTTTAGGTGGAGCTTGACTGACTTTAGTCATAAGTACTTAATTGGGTAGTCGTCCTTGGCATCTATCTCCCTCAGTGGGCAGATATGGCACGGTCTTTGAACTACAAAGTGTCACCATGTTCCCTTCCCTGCAGGATGTTTGTGGAGGGAGGCTGCAGCACCTTCACACTCTCTGTTGCATGCCCCATAACAGGTGCTTATAAGTGTTTGGGGAACTTTCATAGGGCATGTTGACCATGTTCCATCTAGGAAGTGGCAACTGCATTTTAATTTTTAATCCTATCCATTACCCCACAGTTGCCTACTGTCACATGAAAGGGGGGAGTTTAGATTTTGCCTGTCAGTGCCCCAGGGAAGTCAAGACCCTTGTGTCCAATCAGTCTGTCAGCATCCCATCAGGGCACCCTTCACCAACAGATTCACAAGATCAGAGGGTGATTCAACTGCCTTTGTCAGGGGGGCTCAGCCAACAGCATGGAGACCCCACAGCGGGCCCTGTCAGTGTTATTCGCTGCCGGCAACTGAAAAGACTCACTCTAACAGTTTACAGAATAACACTCTTTATTGATACAAATTGTGACAGATTAATAAGGTCTGAGGTTGTTGGTGATAGTGCCTGACTGCAAAAATATGTTTTAAAGCAATCTACGGATATATCAAGCAAGCACAAGCTCTAATCCTACAAGCAATAGTTAACATGTGTAGAGTATAATTCTTACCCAAGGCACCCCTGTGGGGTGAGAAGATAGGCTCAGCCCGTCAACTGATCTCAGCAGTTTCAGTGGAGTCTTCTCCAATTTTCCCCCTATCTCCAACTTACTTTTATACTATTTCTTTATGTTTTAGGTGGAGCTTGAGTGGCTGTGCTCGTTTAAAGGTAAACCGGCAGGGGAAATGAACCCAAATCAAAAGAGATTATAAGTCAGAATAACAATTTAATAAAAATAATACAATAAATACAATTATACAGACAAACAATTGGTTTTAACCCACAAAACCCAGATGTATAACCCAGCACCCTGGGGCATGAACAGAGTGGTGTTCGTTGAGCCCCCCTCCTTGTGCTGAGACTCACGTGGTCCCCCTGAGCCCAAAGTAAAAGGAGAGGGAAAACCTGTTGGTGAGAGTGCTGATCACAGTCCAGTCGAGGGTGGTGATCACAGTCCAGTCAGGAGTGCTGTTGCAGTCTGGTCAAGAGTGGTGATCGCAGTCTGGTTGAGAGTGGTGGTCACAGTCTGGTCAAGGTTCTGGTCCTTCTCTGGATCCCACGAGTGGTACCAGAAGTCCCAAGACCCCAAGATTATATACCCTCAGATTCAGGCAGGAATGCCCACTACCTCCCTCAGGGCAGGGAGTTCCACAATTGGTATGAGGACAGGAGCATCCTCCTATCTCACAGGCCTCTTAACACCCAACTTATAGCCTGAGGGGTCAGGTGTGCTCTGGGCAGCTGCTGCAAATGGTCTATTGTTAACAGTTTCTGGGAAGTGGCATGGAGGGTGTAGAATACACAGTTTTGGGAGTTTTGGGTTACATCCACACAGTGATGAGCTGGTCCCAGCTGTTCTAACTAGGACAGTGGTTTTAGTCACAAATACTTTTTATTTCTGATTGGTGTAACGTTCTCTTGTCATACCTAATGGGGGAGATGGGTGTGGTCGTGGCTTGGCACCTGAGGAGGGGGTTCGGCGTGGTTGTTGGCTCAGCAGCAGAACACCTTGATCCATCTCCCTTGGCTGACAGGTATTGTACGGTCTCATGAACTTCAAAGTACCACAATGTTCCCTCTTTCTTCTGGGATTTAAATGGAGGAGGGTCACGTAGCCTTCACTTTGCTCCACCCTCCATTCCATCCCTCTGAGCAGATGCTTATCATTGTATGGGGAGCATGTCAACTGCCTTCCATCCAGGGAGTAGCAGCTGCATTTTACCCCAGAATTCTTAGTCTTCTCTAAATTTTAACCCTAACCATCATCCCACACCTACCACTTCTTCCAAAGGTCATAAACTCTCTTTTTTTCCCTGAATTTCAAGCCAAAGCTCTCTGTTCATCCAGGTCAGTCTTCCCCGCCAGCTTGTCTTTTGGCACATAGGGACAGTCTGTTTCTGCACCTTTAAGGGTTCCTTGCATATCTCAAACTAACAGAAAGTGGGTCCAGTATTGCTGGACCTGTCATATTTTGACATTCTATTGGTCTGAATGACATTTCCTAGGAATGTTTCAAGATCTGAATCTATGAAATCAAATATTCTTTAGGCCAGTTCACACAGTTGAGCATTCATCACCATTAGCTACAGAAATGTGGTGTGAAAAAATGAAACTTACAGGACCAGTAGCACTGAAAAACTATATTGCAACAAAACTGCTAGAATCACACAAGGTGTTCTCAGATATCCCAGGTGCACGCAGAAGGTACAAGCTCATGTACATACATCTTTTCCTCATATCTGTAAGTGTAATTTAAAAAACATTAAATGTAGCAAGACAGTTTTTCATCAGCTTAAATCCTTAATTTTCTGCATTCACTGAGAGTTTGCCTTCCCATGTGGTAGTTTGCAATGGATTAAATATTTATTAAGCTTTTCCATTTATAAATGTTTACTGTATGCCAAAGCTTTACAGAAATTCAAGAGGAAAAAACCAGTAAGATAAAAATAGCTAATATTAGTTAAACACTGAGAACTCTCTTTACAGTGTAATATTAACTTTTTAAAAAACATATTAACTTTTTAAAAAAGCTACTGCATTCCTATTCTTGTTTTCTGATTACATGATTCGGATAATTGTGTAGACTGGAAAAAGATGATGATCTGACAGAGCAGAAACTTCAAGATTAACAGTTTAAGTAGTTCTTTCCTTCCAAAATAGCAAAGGTTCTTTATTATAGGTAAACAATAGATCCAAATTAGTATCCATTTGTCAGCAAATAAGAACAACTCTTAAATGTTTGAATTCTGAGTAATAAAGACAGGACACTAAAAAGCAAGTTCTTTCAGACAAAACCAAGTTTTGAGACATATAGTTCTAGATACCAAATGTGTACTTCAGTTGCCTTAGATACATTGCTATAGCACAACTCTCATTACCATTAACGAAGAGTAAAATGGAAACACAAAAATTATACGTTTACAGTGTTTTACATGATAGCTCAGTGATCAGTTATCTTAGAAGCATCATTTAGACCTAGAAAGCAATAAAAGTCACAGTCAATCATATCAGTTTCAAGTCTATTTGAATATCACTATTTTGAATTACCTAAGTTAATAAAGTGATGACAGTCACCTATGCTACTTATACAGTATTGATTTTAGATACAATTATTCCTGAAAACTCTTTCCCTTTTTATGCTTTAAAATATTTTAGCTATTAAATTTCATATGCAGTTTATCTACATATACATTTTAAGAAAAGTCTCATACTAATAAGAACCTCAGGTCAGTTCTCATATCAATGTATCTCAGTTGTCATCAGTGAAATAACTTCTCCCTTTACATCAATAAGTAAGATGTAAGGTATTAGAAGCTGGGGCTCCCAGGATGGGCAGCAGTTCTGTGTGGACTCCCCAGGCACCAGCCCATGTGGTCTAGGGAAGAGAAAAAGTTCCATTTTCTGCCTGGCCTTTTTTAATTCATCTCCTTCCTGCCTGGCCCTTGCGGGCCGGGGAGGAGGGGGAGGGAAATTCGTTCTTAAAGAGACAGTCTCTCCAAAACAATGTTGGAAAAGGGAATAAAATACAAAACCTCCTGTAATCATGACAACTGTCTTTGCCCAAATGTGGCTTCATAATGTAGTCCTCATTGATTGGTTTTACCCACAGTAAAGGAGCCAAGGTGAAGGAGTCAAGAAGTTTATATGTAGCAATGTTCTGGAAAAGTAAAAATGAAGGGGAGTGTGTTATTAAATGCAACCACCATACAGTTGAAAATGATGGTACAGATTCATAAAGAGTAATACAAATTTTAAAACAGTAGGGGAAAGGTAAATAAGAGAATTACTTCACTGTTTTTAATGAGTCTCAACAAAACAGTAATATTACATACAGTGAAATCACACTGATTGTAGTTAACAAAAAAGTACTCTTTGGAATAAATCAAGTTTTTAGATATTCGAACAAACTAACCAAAGGAACCACATGCATTACACCACACTAAAATAAAAGACAGTTGTGGCGGTCTGAAAAACAAAGCTAAACACGATTCCAGCATGGGGTAAAACTGGAATGGTTTATTGAACGCGAGAACACAATTTTAAGGGCCTCGGGGGCTGGACATGTTAATGAAGGGGACAACCTATGTTAATTAGGGAGTTACAAAAGTTTTTACTGTAATTTCCAAATAGTTAATTTTTCTTCAAGCAGGATTACATGGGGGATGGAGGGATTACAGGGGTTCAGACATGGTTTTAACAATCATCTCAAAAAGTCCTTTCTTAATTCTGCTTGGAGCCAGATTTAAATCCCAGGGTTGTACATCAACAGGTCTTAGGACAAGGGTCCAGTTTCTTCAGATCACGAGATGTTTGTCAGCCCTTGTTTTCCAAGGTTGGTGATTCAAATTTACCAAGCTTCCTTTTGCTGAGAGCTGGGTTTGGGCTCCTACAGACAGTTGTTGAAACTTTCCATACAATGGCATAACACCAAACTGCAATTTAAGTGCCTCTATGCAAATGCACATAGCATGGGGAATAAACAAGAGGAATTAGAAAAGTGTGCACACATGCAGGACTACGATCTTATTGGCATCACAGAAACATGATGGGATGACAGGTGGGATACAGGCTCTTTAGGAAGAACAGGTGGGGGAGATGAGTAGGCAATGTTGCCCTCTATGTCAGTGACTAGCTGGAGAGCATGGAGCTCTGCCTGGGGATGGATGAGGAGCTGACTGAGAGCTTATGGGTCAGGATTAAAGAGAGGGCAGGGACAGGTGACATTACAGTGGTGGGTCTGCTACAGGCCATCTGACCAGGAAGACCGAGCGGATGAAACCCTCTACAGACAGATAGGAGCAACCTCATGTTCACAAGCTCTGGTCCTCATGGGGAACTTCAACCACCCTGACATCTGTTGGAGGGACAACACAGCAGGGCACAGGCAATCCAGGAGGTTCCTGGAATGCACTGATGATAACTTCCTTCTCCAAGAGATAGAGGAGCCAACGAGGAAAGGTGCTATGCTGGACCTTGTTCTCACCAACAAGGAGGGGCTGGTGGGGAATGTGAAGCTCAAGGGCAGCCTGGGCTGCAGTGACAATGAAATGGTGAAGTTTGAGATCCTTAGGGCAGCAAGGGGGATACACAACAAGCTCACTACTCTGGGCTTCGGGAGAGCAGACTTTGGCTTCTCCAGGGATCTGCTTGGTCAAGTACCATGGGATAAAGCCCTGGAGGGAAGAGGGGCCTAAGAAATCTGGTTGATGTTCAAGGATCACCTCTTCCAAGCTCAGGAGTGATGCATACCAACAAAGAGGAAGCTGGGCAAAAACACCAGGAGGCCTGCATAGATGAACAAGGAGCTCCTGGACAAGCTCAAACACAAAAAGGAAGCCTATAGAGGGTGGAATCAGGGACAGGTAGCCTGAAAGGAATACAGAGAGATTGTCCGAGTAGCCAGGGATTAGGTTAGGAAAGCTAAAGCACTGACAGAATTAAATCTGACCAGGGATGTCAAGGGCAACAAGATGATGCCTGCTCAGCTGGTGCTAAGAAAAAATCCAGGAACCGTTAATTAGGGTGAGATAAGGAAAGGGTTTAATTGTGCCAAGGCAATTGATGGTATACGATGCGCGCGGCGGCTGTGCCCGAGATGTTACATTTTATAACCCCCTCTGTCCAATCCCAAGTGTGTCCACCCCATAACTTTTGGCCTGATCCACCCCCTGGTCCACCCTCTGAAATTGGGTCTGGGGTGCATTTTGGGACCCTCTCTTCATCAACCTTCATCATCTTCGGGGTACAGAGAGCAGAGTCACCCAGTTCTTTGACTCTGTACTGCGGTTTAGGCCAAGATACAAGTGTTCCCCAAACAAGACAGGCTTTGCCTTGACAAGAGACTAAACATCTTCTACTGGATACAGGGGTAGGGTTGATATGGGGAGTATGGAATGGGGTAAGAGGGTTAAGGAATGTGTAAACTAAGGGAAGAGGGATAAGGGTCTGCTTTTAAGATCTACTTCTATTACCTATAAAACTTATAAGGTAGAAAAATAAAAAACCATTAGGGACTTAAGGCATCAAAAAAAGCTTCTGTAGGTATGTCAGTGATAAAGAGACTAGGAAAAATGTGGTCCCTCTTCAGAAGGACGTGGTAGACCTGGTTACCCAGGATATAGAGAAGGTTGAGGTACTCAATGACTTTTTTGCCTCAGTCTTCACCAGCAAGTGTGCCAGACACACCGCCCAAGTCACAGAAGGGAAAAGCAGGGACTGGGAGAATGAAGAATCACCTGCTGTAGGAAAAGATCAGGTTCAAGACCATCTAAGGAACTTGAAGGTACACATGTCCATGGAACCTAATGAGATATATCTGTGGGTCCTGAGGGAACTGTCCAAGGAAGTAGCTAAGCCACCATCTGTTGCGACGCGGGAAGAAAGAGACCCTCGATGCGAGAATCAACAAGCTTCATTCATTATTTAAATAAGTCAACTTTTATACAATTTAGTTTGTTCTGGGCACATGCTTACAACAAGGTGATTGGATAGTTCAGTCTGTACACGTGTCTCATGTCTCCAGTTCATTGGACCTGATGTTCTGTCCACGTGGCCTGACATCATACTTGGCATGTAGAGGCCTTCATAATTAGGGGCTTTCTGAAATCTGCAGGTGTACTTTTATCTCTAGTTTCTCAAGGCTTTCTTACTATAAATATACTATGTTCTCAAACCTTATAACTAGACACACAGCTAACAAGTATAAACATTGCATATTTTCACACAGTCTATAAGCATAAACATTACAGTTTACAGCTTCTAAAGTCATGTCAAGTAAGGCCTACAGAAAGCAGGAAAAATTGTTCTGAAAAATCTCTCTATTCTGGCCACAATTCCCCATTTCTGCTTTTGAACAATTTTTACTGTATTCTTGTAACATTCTTTATTATACTTATAACATATCAACAAACACAATTACATATAATAATAATTACTATTATCATTAACGAACTTAACAACTTATTGACTTTAGGGTTTGTGCTCTAACTTTTGCTGAAAGGTGCTACTAAATATAGGGTTTATTCTTGAAAGCTTTTATTCAATCTAAAACACTTCTGTAAATGGAACTCTATACAATTTAGGGTTATGTGTCTTCTGTTTTTATTTAAAGGTGTTTGTGTATATGTTCATATGTTCACACACATACATGCATACATTTTCATTCATTCACTTTCACACGGTGGCCACCATCATACACACTGTCACACAGATATACTTTTGAGTTCCATGTCACTGCGTTCTACGAACTTAAGAAATTATAATAATTCTCTAGTACCTTATACTGATAATAATTTTCTAATACCTTATAATGTTAGAGTTTCTTAACTAAACAGATAAAACTAACCAGATAGATAAACTTTCTTTTATCAATACCTAGTGAGTAATCCAAAGGTCACACAACACATTATACTTAAATTCTTACCCTCTATAATTATGTGCTTCTTAATTTTTTAAAATCATGTGCCTTAAAAATACTAAGAAACTGTGTTCAATAAACTGTGTTCTAATAATATTAAGACAACTGTTAGCTACAACAGCTTCTGGTGGTGTCACAGTCACCTGCAGGAATAACATCAACCTTGTTCCGAAGAACCAGTTTCTTTCCAAGGTCTCATCCATCATGTAGATAGCTAGAGAACACCTGTGTGCAAAAAACTTAACACATGAAAACACTTTTGCAAGTCAACTAAGGGGCTGACACTTTTCTCTCTACCAAATACCTTTGTGATAACAACAGAATTCTATAACAGTTCCATTTTGTAACACAGTATGTATAGACTATCCATATCTTCTAATAATTCTGATAAAATTATAGGTTAACATGTCTAAAAATTTCATCTTCATGTTTTCATCTAGGTTAGGATGGATATTAATTGCATAATGCAACTGATCAATAAATTTCTGAATGGTTCCGTTGATCTCTGTCATATTGTAGTAAAAAACGGAGCTGTCTTATCATCACGTATTGCTTGTATTGCTTTTCTGATCACAACCTACAGTTGTGCTATAAAAACTGTTTCAGCTGAAAAGTACAGATTATTAATAAGCATAAAGTCAAATATATAGGTGAAAAGAAAAGAATTCCTACAAATCACTTAGGTTTTCAGTCAAATGTGATTTGTAAAAGAAAAGCAATATATCAATATTTATTTTGAGATGTATGATAAAGTTCTAAGATTTTAACTGACTTTAACAGTAAAACAATAGGTTTTGTCAAAGCTGAGGAATCATCTATCGAAAGAATGAAACCACAAGATTGAAGAAATGATAACAATTATATCTGATTACACCAAAGGAAGTCTTTTCTACAGACTTAAATACTCTCAGCAACTCCAAAATTTCAATAAATCCCAATTCAAGATGTGATATATAGTATGAAGGCCAAGATGACATAACTATTTTTATATTCCCTTTCGGGTAGAATATGGGATGTTTTTGAAATGTTCATTTTACTCTCACAATTGTTATAAGGGGAGAGGACTCTACATAGTACTTCATAATTTGCATCTTGATTGAACTGAAGGAATATTATATCAAATATGGATCAATTAGCCTGTACAATACGCTATCATGAGATCATCTACTCAACAATGTTAACACTGAAAAAGAATTTCTGAATGTTTACATTAGGTATATTAAAAGAAGCTTCACAGCAGTAGTCACTAAAAGAAAATAAAACAGTTATTAGAATTCATGCAGTACATTGTAAATAATTCTGTTAAAGCGGTTCATACCCCCTCACACTGAGTATAATGTAACCTTTAGAGATTTATGCTGGATGTCTGCAGTGTGACATGCACTTCAACCTGCAAGAATTGTTTTAGCTGTGGAAAATAAGTAAATTACAACATTACTCGTCCTTATAGTTTTTTCAAAACTTTCTAAATCGTGGAGAAGTTAAACCAATGTCTGAGCTACATGAGTAATGTGTGATTGGCAGCAACACATGATTTTTGTTTATAACCGGTACCTAGAAAAATGAATAGATAAGTCACTATTACAGTCTGCTAATACAGCTTGAAATTCAGTGTCTTCTGTGAGAAGTCAGTCCAAGTTGTCTCTGATGTCTGGGATGTAGTTAACTCTCAGCTCTTGTTCATCTGTTTCTTTTAGTTGTTCTTCACCTTTAATAAAAAAAAATCACAAATTTGTTATTAATAGTTCAGTCAGTTTTAAGTGGGTATCATAGGTAATTTTACAGTTTTTCTTTGAAGCTGAAGGCCTAATGATGATTCTTTGCAGTGTAATTCTCTCTGTTGGAGAAAGGTTCCATGGCTTGGTTCTTTAAACTTTTCCTGGAGCATCCTTCAATCCTGCTTCTCAAATAACATTGGTTAGAACAATCACATTTAGTTTTAACTCATCTTTTTAGGTCTCTAACTTCTGTATTTTCTTTTTACTTGTTTTTATCATTTTGAGCAGCATTTTATCATGTTGTACTGTAGAACAATTCTCTCTTATCATAAGGTAAAACACACTGAATCACTGTAACTTCGATAAAAGCAAGTAACAACTTTCATTAGGGAGAAACAATTGGCTGTTCAAAATCTCAGCATATGGAAATCTTTCAGAGGATGGGATTACTAATTTTGATAAGGATTTTAGTTGCATAATTGGATTAAATATAGATTTGCATCTTTTACTTTTCCATTATCAAGCCACACATGGCCTGGGATTTGAGAGCGGATCCCTGTCTCTCCGAATGTAAAAAATGAAACTGGAGAACAGTCACGTCTTTTTTAAAATTGAAGTAGTCTCACCCAGCTTCTGAAACTATATGGTCAGCTAGGATTTATAAACAGCTAATTCTGAATTTTTTCTGATATTTATATATTTTTCTGGGATATGCATGAAAACTTTAAACATCTTATTTAAACACAATAGGTGTAACAGTTTAACTTACATCAATGTATGTAAGAAGTTAACATTCATAAAGTAGCTTTCAACTTTAGCAATTTACATAAAGTCACAGTAAAACTCAGGTTGCTTTAAACTAGGGCTTTGCTCATAAGAATATACCAGGGGATCCAGGATGCACACCTGGCAAAGCAACAACAGTTCTGGTTTAAAATTGTCGCCTTGATAAAAGGGACATACTTCTGCTGCTTAGTACAGAGACTAGGACAGATGCAGTTTAAACTTGAAATGCTGTCTGTTGTTAGGCAATTTCTTGCATTATATCTTTAGATTTTATCTCTCTTTTCACAAAGGTGGAAACTTTCAGTTAGAAACAATTTATTTATTTTTCCTTTTTTCTCTGGCAAAAACTGCCTCTGTCAAATAAGATATTTTTGAGCTAGGTGTTCCACCAAATAAGTCTACCTTAAAGTTTCTTAGCAATCTCAAAAAACCTATCTTTAAAACACAGAAGCAACGAAAAATGTTTACAGAGCTGTTTGAGCAGGGGGGGGAAGAGGGAAGATAGAGTAGTTGTGGTTAGTAGCTCTGTTGGAAAAAATCACTCCTCCCACATGCCTTGGAATTTTTTTATCACAGGCATCAGTAGTTTACTTTAGACACTCTATTTCTCCGTTACATTTATATATTTTAAAACAATTTTGGTTATTTTAATGAACAACTTCAGAAAACAGTTAGTAAGACTATGTTATGAAATTGTAAAAACAATTTCTCTCTCCAATCAGAAGGTTACAAAGTTGTAATTTTACAAAGTAGGAGAGCTTTTCACTCCTGCTTAGTTGCTAAGCAACAGACTGTCGTTATCAGGAGAATTATACTCTGTTTCTCTCCCTGACAAAGGAAGGTTTTTAACTTTTCTTTTTCTCTCTTCTCCTGGCAAAGAACCTTGTTTCTTCACATACACACACAGTAACAATAATATTGTGAGCTCACAAAAAAACATTTGACAGACACTACAGTTAACACAAGAACCAACAAAAACATGAGAAGGCAGCTTTCTGCCCCCTCCTTTGCTCCCTGTGGCAGGGGTCGTCTTCTTTTAGGTTTCCACAATATTAAACTTAATCTGGTGGAAAAACTGTTTTTTCTGCAGCAGTGGCAATGGAGAGGGGGGTTCCTTTCTTCTTTTCTGTCTCTGGGAGAGAATTGTTAGATTTTTCTGCATTTTCTGGCTTGGAGGTCTTATAGGGAGACAGGGTGATATCTGTAGGATATTTACGACTCGGCTTAGTATCAGTTTCGCTGTTAGTTAAGCCTTTTTTCTGCAAATGGCTTGGACCGCTGCCAGCTATATCTCCATCTGAACTTTTCAAGGATTTTAAGTGTTCTGTTATAATATCAATTGAGCTCCTTTCCTTGGAATTTGGAGCATTCTGTACTGTAGCTGACTTAGTTTCATTTTCTCCTGTCTCCTGTTCTTGTCTGCCACTTCTTTAAAGTATCAAACAGCAAACGCCAGGTAACTGCTAGATCGTTCGCATCTTTCGATCCCTTAGATATTTTATCCCAGAGCTTATCACCAACTTTGTTCCATGCAGATATACTAAGCGCAGTACTAGATGTGGCCTCAAAGCCCCGCTTTCTACACCACAACACGTGCCGCAGAGTAAAATCAGTGACCTTCACATTCTTTCGGTTAAGGAGGGATTTCTACGTAGATAGAACTACACTTTCCTCCTTCGTTATATGCTGTCCCATTGTTAAAATATTGTTCCCGGTGGCACCCCCGTTAGCTTACCTAATGAGGGTCAAAAAGTTCTGATCCATATTGTTCGGTGGTGTTTACTACTCCGCTGACTCGGCGGCGGGTCCCTCGGGACTACTCTCGGCGGGGGGGCTCCTGCCGCGCCGGCTCCTCCGCGGGGGCTGCCTCTTGCTCGCCGCTGCCCGCCTCGCTCGTGCCGGTGCTGGCGCCTGCCGCCTCCTCCTTCGCCCCGGCCGCGCACGGCTCCTCGGCTCGCCCCCGTCGCTAGTTCCTTTTCTAAGTCTATACCCTGAACTCCTCGCTTTTCTAAAAAGCACTGGAGTAATAAAAGCACCGCTTGTCTTTTCCATACCTATAATACGTCAGCGCGCTGTTTGCAGCCCTTTAAAAGACTTCGGCGGTGTTTGTCGGCAGGAACCCTCCTGTGAGGTCGTCCTGGGCCAGAGTCCAACTCTTTCGCCGCCGGGGGCGCGGAGTTTAACTCTTTCGCCGGCCAAAACCCTCGTATGAGGTCCTTCGGCGGCACGGAGTCCAACTCTTTCGCCCAACTCTTTTCACCTCTTGTGCTGCTGCAAGACCGACCGGAATACTACGCTGGACCGTGGCTTCGGGGACCGCAGATTCAACTTAGCCCCTGGGATCACAGATTCAACTTAATCCCTGGGATGGCAGATTTAACTTAATCCCTGTTCGATGCGCCATTTGTCGCGACGCGGGTAGAAAGAGACCCTCGATGCGAGAATCAACAAGCTTCATTCATTATTTAAATAAGTCATCTTTTATACAATTTAGTTTGTTTTGGGCACATGCTTACAACAAGGTGATTGGATAGTTCAGTCTGTACACGTGTCTCATGTCTCCAGTTCATTGGACCTGATGTTCTGTCCACGTGGCCTGACATCATACTTGGCATGTAGAGGCCTTCATAATTAGGGGGTTTCTGAAATCTGCAGGTGTACTTTTATCTCTAGTTTCTCAAGGCTTTCTTACTATAAATATACTATGTTCTCAAACCTTATAACTAGACACACAGCTAACAAGTATAAACATTGCATATTTTCACACAGTCTATAAGCATAAACATTACAGTTTACAGCTTCTAAAGTCATGTCAAGTAAGGCCTACAGAAAGCAGGAAAAATTGTTCAGAGAAATCTCTCTATTCTGACCACAACTATCCGTCATATCTGAGAAGTTGTGGCAGCTGGATGAAGTTCCCACTAATTAGAAAAGAGGGAACATAACCTCCATTTTTTAAAAGGGAAATAAGAAAACCAAGGGAACTATAGGCCAGTCAATCTCACCTCTGTGCCTGACAAGATCACAGAGCAGATCCTCCTCGAAATGATGCTAAGGCACATGGAAAATAAGGAGGTGATTGGTGACAGACATGGCTTCATTAAAGACAAATTGTGCATGACAAATTTGGTGGCCTTTTATGACGGGGTCACAGAGTTGGTGGATGAGGGAAGAGCGACTGACGTCATCTACCTGGACTCGTGCAAACCATTGGGCACTGTCCCGCACAACATCCTTGTCTCTAAACTGGAGAGACATGGATTTGATAGGTGGGCCATTCACAGAATCACAGAATTGACCAGGTTGGAAAAGACCTCCGAGATCATCAAGTCCAACCCTTGATCCACTACTGCCGTGGTTACTAGACCATAGCACTAAGTGCCACATCTAGTCTCATCTTAAAAACCTCCAGGGATGGTGAATTTTTTATTCAGTAGATAAAAAATTGGCTGGATGGTCACACTCACTGGGTTGTGGTCAAAGGCTTGATGTCCAAGTGGATGCCAGGGACGAGTGGCGTTCATCAGGGGTATTGGCACTGGCACTGTTTAACATCTGTCAGTGACATGGACAGTGGGGTTGAGTGCACACTCAGTAAGTTTGTTATCAACACAAAGCCGTGTGGTGCAGTAAACACGCTGGAGGAAAGGGATGCCAGTTAAAGGCCTACGTCTTGTCCGTGGAAAGACTGACCGAGGATTTACAGAATTTAAAAGGGAAAATTAAAGAGGGCCACCAGAAATGTAAAGAGGAAATTAAAGAGGAAATTTTCCATGCCCCACTAGTACAGGCCAGAGTCTCTGCTATTAGGACCAGGTGCTCCCCTAAAAAGAGAGTACACACCAATAGGTAACCTGTGGTTTTACCTGCACGAACATGGAGAAGACATGAGAAAGTGGGATGGAAAACCCACCTCTGCCCTAGCAGCATGGGTACATGACAGGAAGAATGACCACCACAGGAAACTCTTCAAGCATAAATGCCACTCCAGTTTCCCATGGGCAAGTCCTCAGGCAGAATAGAAGGGATGATGTTATGTCCGATCCTCTTGAAGGGACCTCCAGGTCATATTTACAAGAAGTGAGCAACGAATAGCTGTGAGGAATTGGATTTTTTAATTGCCTTAAAACATTGCTACTGTAGCAAGCTGTGCAAAGAAGCCTCCTGCCAGGAGATTGAAGATCAAGGCTGAAGGGGGGAGGTCATAGCCCACAAACTGTTAGCTTTGTGGAGGCCAGGGGCAGTCTCTGGGTGTGTGATGCTTATCTCCTATGAGCCAGGCCATGTCAAAAGGGGCCTGCTGTGCACACACCCACCACTACCCTGGAGGAGACCTCACATTTAGCAGGGGTGCCTCCGAAGCACCCCTCCCAAGCTTAAATGACTGTGCAAAAACCAGCCTCTCCAGCCTCTGACCCATTCCTGCAAAACTAACATGACTGTGCAAAAAAACAGCCTGCAAAACCAGCATGACTGTGCAAAAACGGCACCCCCCACACACATGGGGAGGGTACCAGGAGGGTTTCTGAGGATGTATAAACCCATTGGACTTTATGTTTTGCAGGGTTATTTCCCCTACCACTTCCTGACAGACCAAGACACCAGCGACAACAAACAAGTTTGTCAGAGGCCTCTGGGTGGTGAATATGAACTTCTATTCTTCCTTTCTCTCTTTTCCCTTACACATTTTCTTGAGTAATATCTCTATGCTTTTATATTTCCATATTACTATAGATAATAACAACCAAAATGGCTACATACCTGTTTTCTTTTGCAACCAAATTGTTCTAAAATAAATCATATATATATATATATATATATATCTGTAAACACTGATCATCTAGTATCGATTTACTTTAATTCACCACAAGACATTTATTAGCAAAAAAACCCCAAAAGTTATTTCTGCCTTGCAGGGCAGATCATAACAGCAGCATGACCAGAACTAGAGGGACCCTGCCTCCAGCCAGGTGGAGGAAAGGGATAATCAGATCTATTGGACTGTGTGGATCCAATGGCCTGGCACATCAGACTCACAAGAGCATAAGGCTTTAGCTGACACAGGTGCACAATGTACCCTGATGCCATCAAGATATGTAGGGACAGAATCCATCTCTATTTCTGGGGTGAAAGGAGGATGCCAACAGCTAACTGTACTGGAAACTGAAGTGAGCCTGACTGGGAACAAACGGCAAAAACACCCCATTGTGGTTGGCCCAGAGACCCCGTGTATCCTTGGCATAGATTACCCCAGGAGAGGGTATTTCAAGGACCCAAAAGGGCATCGTTGGTCTTTTGGGACAGCTGCTGTGGAAACAGAGGAAATTAGACAGCTGAATACCTTGACTGGCCTCTCAGAGGACCCTTCTGCTGCGGGACTGCTGAGGGTTGAAAAACAACCAGATACCAATCACTACCACAACAGTGCACTGTCGACAGTACTGCACCGAGACTCCATGACTCCCATCCATGAGATGATTCATAAACTGGAGAGCCAAGGAGTGGTCAGCAAGACTCACTCATCCTTTAATAGTCCTATATGGCCAGTGCCTAAGTCCAATGGAGAGTGGAGACTGACAGTAGACTATCCTGGCCTGAATGAAGTCATATCACCACTGAGTGCTGCTGTGCTGGACATGCTGGAACTTCAGTATCAACTGGAGTCCAAGGCAGCAAAGTGGTGCCACCATTGACATTGCTAATGCATTTTTCTCCATTGCTTTAGCAGCAGAGTGCAGACCACAGCTTGCCTTTACCTGGAGAGGTGTCCAGTACACCTAGAACCGACTGCCCCAGGGGTGTAAACACAGCCCCACGATTTGCCATGGAATGATCCAGACTGCACTGGAAAAGGGTGAGGCTCCAGAACACTTGCGATACATTAATGACATCATTGTATGGGGCAACACAGCAGAGGAAGTTTTTGAGAAAATGGAGAAGATAATCCAGATCTTCCTGAAAACTGGTTTTGCCATAAAAGCAAAGTAAGGTCGAGGGACCTGCCAGGGAAATTCAGGTTTTAGGAGTAAAATGGCAAGATGGACTTAGTTAGATTCCAATCAACGTGGTCAACAAAATAGCAGCTATGTCCCCATCAACCAGAAAGAAGGAAACAGGCTTTCCTAGGCACTGTGGATTTTGGAGGATGCATATTCCTGAATACAGTCAGATTGTAAGCCCTCTCTATCTTGTAACATGGAAGAAAATTGATCTCAAGTGAGGTCCTGAACAACAACAAGTTTTTGAAAAAATTAAACAGGACATTGTTCATGCAGTAGCCCTTGGGCAAGTCTGGACAGGACAGGATGTAAAAAACATGCTGTACATGGCAGCAGGGGAGAATGGTCCTTCCTGGAGCCTCTGGCAAAAAGTACCTGGGGAGACTCAAGGATAACCCCTGGGGTTCTGGAGTATCATAGAATCATAGAATCATAGAATCATAGAATAGGTTGGGTTGGAAAAGACCTCCAAGATCATCAAGTCCAACCCCTGATCCAACTCCAATTACTATATCATGGCACTAAGGGCCATGTCCAATCTCTTTTTAAAAACCTCCAGGGATGGTGAATCCACCACCTCTCTGGGTAGGCCATTCCAATGCCTGATAACCCTCTCTGTAAAGAATTTCTTCCTAACATCTAACCTAAACCTCCCCTGGCAGAGCTTGAGCCCATGTCCCCTTGTCCTATTGTTGGTTGCCCGGGAGAAGAGACCAACCCCCTCCTGGCTATAACCTCCCTTCAGGTAGTTGAAGAGAGTGATGAGGTCGCCTCTAAGCCTTCTCTTCTCCAGACTAAACAACCCCAGCTCCCTCAGCCTCTCCTCATAGGACTTGTGCTCAAGTCCCTTCACCAGCCTCGTTGCTCTTCTCTGGACCTGCTCCAGCACCTCAATGTCCTTCCTGAACTGAGGGGCCCAGAGCTGAACACAATACTCAAGGTGTGGCCTCACCAATGCAGAGTACAGGGGAAGGATCACTTCCCTGCTCCTGTTGGCCACACTGTTCCTGATGCAGGCCAGGATGCCATTGGCCTTCTTGGCCACCTGGGCACACTGCTGGCTCATGTTCAGCCTCCTGTCGATCAGCACCCCCAAGTCCCTTTCTGCCTGGCTGCTCTCCAGCCACTCTGTCCCCAGCCTGTAGCACTGCAGGGGGTTGTTGTGGCCAAAGTGCAGGACCCGGCACTTGGCCTTGTTGAACTTCATTCCATTGGAGTTAGCCCATCTCTCCAGTCTATCCAGATCCCTCTGCAGAGCCCTCCTGCCTTCCGGCAGGTCGACACAGTGCTGGGCTGGATGTTCAAAGGGAAAGTCCTTTCCACATATCATGCCACCCATACCATGTGGAGTAAGTGGATCACTCTAATCCCGCAGTGAGCTTGAATAGGAAACCCCAATCATCCAGGGATCTTGGAAGTCATCATGAATTGGCCTAAATGAAAAAATTTTGGACTATCATCAGAAGAGGAAGAGGAGCAGGTGAAACGTGCTGAGGAGCCCCCACCATTATAATCAGCTACCAGAAAATGAAAAACAACATGCTCTCTTTACTGATGGTTCCTGCTGTATTGTAGGGATACATCAAAAAGGGAAAGCTGTTGCATGGAGTCTTATGCGACCAGTCTCAGAAGCTATTGAGGGACAAGGTGGACCAAGTCAGGTTGCAGAGCTGAAAGCCATCCAGCTGGCTTTAGATATTGCAGAACGAGAGAAATGGCCAACACTCTACCTCTACACTGACTTGTGGATAGTAGCAAATGCTATGTCGAGGCAGCTAGACTGAAGGAAAAAGACCAATTGTTAACACAGAGGGAAACCCATCTACGATGCTGAATTCTGGCAAGACATCACTGCCCGGGTAGAGAAGTTGGCTGTGAAAGTGTGTCATGTAGATGCACATGTACCCAAGAGTCGGGCTAATGAAGAACATTGCAACAATGGACAAGTGAATCAAGCTGCAAAGATTAAAGTGCCAGAGAGCACAGTATTGAGTGGGTATATCATATACCCTATCATGCACCAGCCTCTGGGAAAGTGGAATGGTACAATGGACTGTTAAAACCCACATTGAAAGCAATGGGTGGTGGGACCTTCAAACATTGGGTTCTACATTTAGCAAAGGCCACTTGGTTAGTTAACATTAGAGGCTCTACCAATCGAGCTGGCCCTGCCCAGTCAAAACCTTCATGTACTGTAGGAGATAAAGTCCCCGTGGTGCATATGAGAAATGTGTTAGGGAAGACAGTTTGGATTAGTCCTGCCTCAGGCAAAGACAAACCCATCCATGGGATTGTTTTTGCTCAAGGGCCTGGGTGCACTTGGTGGGTGTCTCAGTTTGACGAGACAGAAATGTTTGCTAAGGAGGGTGGGATATGAGAAAACCCAAGCTCCTCCTTCTGAGTAATTATAACTTCAAAATTAAGAGGCTCCAGTCAGAAAGGTGTGGAAACAAAAATAACAGCTCTTTACTAAAGAATATATACATATATGGGGGGACCCCTGGTGGCCTAGTGGTTAGCATGCGGGACTCTCACCGCTGCGACCCAGGTTCGAATCCCAGTCCCTCCGGGCAGATGGAGCCCGTTAGCCCTGTGAGGCCATCCATCTATGAGAAGGTCACTCTAAACAAACCTACGTCCTGAGGACCTCACTGCCATTGTCCAAGCTTGCTTGGCCCTGGCAGATGAACCTTAGGATTAAAGGGTGGGCTCAGTTCAGCGCAGGCTGTGTCTCACCTAAAAAATCCATTGCGCAGGCTGGAAAGGTAAAAGACCTTTCCCCAAATCTTCGTTCGTGAAGACTGGCCATTATATACATATATGTATAGGTAGCACAACAAAAACAAGCAATAATCCCATAACCAAACTTCCACTGAAAACAAGTACTTTTTGACTTTAGCGCAGTTATAACTACTACCAGCAGAGGGCTGCAGTGCCTCACTCACGGTCACCAGGTGGCGCTGTTGGGCCTCTGGAGAAGCAAAAGTTGCAGTTGCTCAATGATGGTCGGCAGGTGGCGCTGATGGGCTCTGGTGGCCGCCGTGTATGTGGGACCAGGAGCGCGGGAGCAGCTGGGTCAGTCCAAAGCACCTCCCAGAGGAGGCGCGGGCCGCCTCCGGCACGGGAAGAGAAAAGGGGGGAAGGGTGGTTTCCTCCAGTGGACTCACGCTGTCAAAGGCGGGCTCTGGCCAGGACCCTCTTTTTTTGCTGATGGGAGTAAGCTGCTGCCAACACGGGAAAAGAGGAGGGGGAAGAAAAAGTGCAGGCAGGGACTCTCCTCCAAATCTCCTGAGCTAGACGAGCGATCCCAAAAGCCCTGCCGAACCCCTCCAGTTCCACCACGCGTGCCTCCCAAAAGCCAAAAAAGGTAAAAAAAAAAAAACCCAAACCAAGCACCTCCCAGCCAAAAACTGCCAGCCCGTTTTTCCCTCTATAGCTGTTGCTTCGGCTAAAGTTACACAGTAAAAATCTACCTTCCCCCCTTGCCTCGGGTAGAGGAAAACAAAAGAGTCCTTATTGCAGAGAAAAGCCATTAGCGTTTCAATAGGACAATCATTAAGGTCTAAGCCAGGCGAACAATAAAGCCTGAAACTTACCCCACCCCGGCTGTTAGTATTGAAAAATTCACCAGACGCTAAAAAAGTAAAAAAAAAAACTGTAACAGTGGTTAATGCAGAAAGATGGGGAAACACGATGTGTGCCTCAATGGTACTTCGATTTTTTGGTAAGAACTGTCTGTAATGTTGAATTGTATAATATTGGTTGCTGAATGATACTGCCACTGTATGTCATAACTACCATGGACAATGAGTAAGGACTGCTCCAATTACACCAGTCATGGACTAAATGAACTCAACAGACAACTTGGGGGGGAATGGCGAGTGACTACTGAAATTATACCTGTGCTTGTGTATACTTGTGTATACTTGTGTATATTCAGTCCATCACACAACAATCGGTGAAGTACGAATTGGATACTGCCCCCACTTTAGGAGAAACCCTCAAGGTCATACAGCAGGTGAAAATCGGCAAGGCAGCTGGGGTTGATGGAATTCCACCTGAAGTCTGGAAACATGGGGGCCTTGCACTCCATGCTAAATTTCATGAGTTTGTGGTGCGCTGTTGGGAACTAGGCAAACTACCATCAGACCTTCGAGATGCAGTCATCATCACCCTGTATAAGAAGAAAGGAATTAAATCAGACTGTTCAAATTACCGTGGTATCACTCTGCTCTCCATTGCTGGCAAAATCCTGGCAAGAATACTCCTGAACAGACTAATACCCGCTATAGCAGAAGGAATTCTACCTGAAAGCCAATGTGGTTTCAGAGCCAACAGGAGTACCACAGACATGGTGTTTGTTCTCAGACAACTGCAAGAGAAGTGTAGGGGACAGAACAAAGGTCTCTATGTAACCTTTGTTGACCTTACCAAGGCTTTCGATACTGTGAGCAGAAAAGGTCTATGGCAGATTTTGGAACGTTTAGGTTGTCCCCCCAAGTTCCTTAAAATGATCATCTCACTTCATGAGGATCAGCACGGCCAAGTCAGATATGGCAATGCACTTTCTGAGCCCTTTCTAATAACTAATGACATGAAACAAGGTTGTGTTCTCGCACCAACCCTATTCACAGTCTTTTTCAGCGTGATGCTCCAAAGGGCCACAGCAGAGCTCGATGATCAGGATGGTATCTACATTCAATACCGTATTGATGGAAACCTATTCAACCTAAGGTGACTGAAGGCCCATATTAAGACCTTAAATCATCTTGTCCGGGAGCTGCTTTATGCTGATGACACTGCCCTTGTGGCCCACACAGAAGCAGCTCTGCAGTGTTTAACATCCTGCTTTGCAGAGGCTGCTGAGCTCTTTGGGCTGGAAGTCAGCTTGAAGAAGACAGAGGTTCTCTATCAACCCGCACCTCAGGAAGTCTTCCATCATCCTGATGCCTTAAGCCCCTAATGGTTTTTTATTTTTCTAATATTTGTAAGCCTTATAAGTTTTATAAGTAGTAGAGGTAGATTTTAAAAGCAGCAACCCTTGTCCCTCTATCCTGTAGCACCCCTTAGTTTACACATTCCTTAACCCTCTTACCCCATTCCATGTTCCCTATATCAACCCTACCCCCGAATCCAGTAGAAATGTTTAGTCTCTTGTCAAGGCAAGGCCTGTTCTGTTTGGAGAACACTTGTATCTTGGCCTAAACCGCAGAACAGAGTCAAGAACTAGGTGACTCTGTACCCTCTGTGCCCCTAAGAAGATGAGGATTGATGAAGAGAGGGTCTCAAAAGCCCCCAGACCCAATTCCCAGGGGGTGGGCCAGGGGGTGGATCAGGGCAAAAGTAACAGGGTGGACACACTTGGGATTGGACAGATGGTATTATAAAATGTAACATCTCAAGCACAGACGGCGCGCGTCATGTAACATCTCTTGCCTTGACACAATTAAACCCTTTCCTTATCTCACCCTGAATTAACTGCTTCGGAGTTTTTTTCTTAGCACCAGCTGAGCAGGCATCAGCTGTTGGCCTGAACGGGGAAACCTGGACTGGAACTTCTTCAGACTGGAAACTTTCATCATGCAGGAATTCCTCATCAAGCCGGCTTTTATCTGAGATAATTCCCGCCCCGGTCTGAGAAGCCCAGCTCCACAGAACCCACGGAAGCAAGCACGGAGCATAGAGGTGAGATAAGAAAAGGCAAAATAAGGGAAAAAGGTACCTGGTTTAGTTAGCAGCTGCGGGAAAGTTTTGTATTCCCGGGAGGTAGGGAACACGGAGGACTGGAAAGTTAACTTAAGACTTGGGCCCAGATAGTCGCGGGAGTCGCTTTCCAGTCGGCAAACGGGTGGTTCACCAACCCAGGTCAGAGCGGGTTTCAGCCTAGGGCTGTTTTGTTTTTGGAAGGGACGCCTTCCAGTGTGGTCTGATGCTCTGAGGAGCCGGTGGGGCTCTGGAGCCAAGTTGGCTGGCAATAATTAAGTAGCTGAGAGGTTACAGTAAAAACTTGGTAACCCTAAGGTAGTGAGGGCAGGGGAGGCGAGGTGCAGGCCTCGCCCCCGGTCTCCCCCCCGTGCGGGCGGCTGTCTGTGGGTCCCGACGCGGCGGTTGGGGAGAGAGGGCACGTGGAAAAAAGGCAGGAGTAGCAGCCCCTGGGCAGGCACAGGCCATTGGAGGACTCCCTGGTGTGGGTCTGGCTGCACCGGGAGGGATTAGGCAAATTAAGGCCTCCAGAAGAGTTAGCTCGAGGCCAGTGGGAGTGAGTCCCGCTGGTGTGACTGTAAGAACAGAGGCTGTTAGTTTGGCTGGAGTAAGCACAGAGGTACAGATAAGATCTGTAAGATTGGCTTTTGTTGAAGCTGCTTTTAGCGTGGCAGAGCAGAGCGAGAGCTATGCAGACGCTGCGGGGCTAGCTAGCTCAAAGGTAATATCTAGTTTGGTCGAAACAGGAGTAACAGCAGGAGAAACTCCTGGCCCCAGGGGGGCAATGGAAGCGGGGTCTCCCCCGCCTGTTCCAGCGAGCGTGGAAGGAGCAGCCTGTAACTTTGCAGCTGCTGCCGGCAGCTTTGCTGGAGCAGACGAGGTTACTGTGGTAACAGCAGAGGTGAGCGCGGGAGTAGCAGATAGCTGTATCAGTGACGTGATAAGAACTGTGAAGGCTGAAAAGTCAACTTTTACTAAGGTTGCTTCTGGCGTGGAAACAAGAGAGATTTTAGAGATCGCAGCGAAAGCGCCGCCGGAACTGGCCAGTGTAGGGACGGTGGCAGGAGTTGATTCTGATGGTGGCAGTAGAATAGAGGCGTCGGCCCCAGGGGGGGCGACAGCCCCAGGTGTAGATGTGCTTGTGAAACCGAGTAGCCCAGCACCGCAGACGGGTGCTGAAGCAGTTGATTTCATCGGTAGCGATAACAGTATGAGAACTGTAAAAATGGAGCTGCATGCCCTGAGTGCAGGAAAGACTCCAGGATTGTTTGCTGCAAACACAGCAGACTGTACTGCTGTAGGGGCAAAGACAGAAGAAATAAGTTGGGTTAAAATGTATGAAATCAAACAAAAGGCAAATGAGTCGCCTACAGACTATACTGATATAGATATGGAGGATATGGATGGTAGCCCAGAGAGGGCTCTGGATAAGAGCCCATTCCAGCTGACAGCCGACGATGTCTACGACATCTCGACCATGCTGGGCCGGGACCTGATGCAGCTCAGCCCCAGGCTCGATTTCCCTGCTGCCCGTGCCCAGCTGCAGTTCAGGATCCTGAGAGTCCTGGAAATGCTGGAGGCATTTGTGAGCGAGAGCAGCGTGGCCGAGGAGCAGCTGCGGCAGAAGCGGGAGCACTCCCCCTCGGCCGTTGGCCCTCCCACGGGTGCTGACTCCGCTGACCCTGGCCGTCCAGCAGCAGGGGGAGGGATACCTATGGCGGGCGGGGCTGCCCCTGCGGACACTGCTGCCACAGGAGCGCAGAGAGCTGAGCCGGCAGCAGCCGCGGCGGGCACGGCCGATGAAGCGACTGAGAGCGCCGGGGAGCAGTAGACTGAGAACGGCGCGGCTCCGGCGGCGGTGGCAGCAGCGGGAGCCGGGATTTGTCCCACGGTGCCTGCGGCGGCTACAAACAGCACTGCCGCTGGACCGACGGGGCTCGCCGCCGCTGACCCCCTCGCGCTGGATCTCTTCGCATCTGTAGGCAAGATGCCTGCGGCGAGCGGGGCTGCCGCTTGTGCTGCAGTGAGCAGAGATGAGGTGGCAGCTGTTACAAGCAGAACCACCACTGACCCTGCGGAAAGCGAGGAAGTTGCCTCCGCCCCTGCCAGCGCTACCACCGCTTCTGTTCCAAAAAGGGGGGTGACAGACCCTCCACGGGGACTCACTGCTTTTGCAGCGAGCAGCGAAACGGTTGCTTTGGTTACTGAGGGCGGCTCGGTCGCACCCACTCTCCCCCTAGTACTCGCGTTTTTCCCCCATGGCTTTGGGAAGCCCAGTTTCGGACCCCCGGGGCCGCTGTGGGCGGGTCTGCTGGTTGAGTCGGACAACTTGGACTCTCTATTTCGGTCGGGGAGGGGGCAACGTGGACAAGAATGGTCCTGTCCCGGCCCGGCCCGCCCCTGGGCCTGCCCCGCCTCCCGAGTTGGCACGGCCCTGCCAACTTGGGCTTCTGGCTCGCAGTCGTTGCTACAGCAACAGAACCCAGAAGCGACCAAAAACCGGGAAAGATACTTTTTGCAACAGCGAGAAGGGAAACTCAAAAGGGAAGCTTGCCTAAAACATGCTCTGGCCCCGTCCCTGTGGTGAAATGGGTTCCCAAAGGGAGCCCGACAGGAATGGACACAGTATGGAAAGCTGAGCGACCAACACTGTCCCACGGACTGGTCGGCCACCGCTGTGGCTCCTCCCCTCGCCCATTAGACTGGCTAACACGAAAAGGGGAGGGGAGAAGAAGAGCTAGCTATATTGGCCCCTGTGTGCTCTAGGCCTGTTTCAGGCTCTATCATAGCTAGGTGTCATGGTTTGAGATTGGCCCCCCCTCGAGAAGAGGGGGACTCAGAGGTGATTGGGTGCCAGGGCAGTGTTCCCTGAAGAGCCAATCAACACTCATGTTGTTCGCTTCTGCTCAAAATCATATATACACAGCCCACCGGAAGTTGTTGGCAAGAGTTCTGCTGTTGGTGTCTGCTGCGTGTAGGTGTGGAAGGCCGGGGGGTGGCTTGGCTCCTTCTTCCCCCTCCGGGGGGAAGAGGGGAGCCCTGCGGCCCCCCCAACTCTGCCTAGCCCAGAGCAGAGTTAGAGGCAGCATTTTTGAGTGTGTGCAGTGAGGGAAGGGACTCACAGCACCTGAACCTGACCTGAGGTAAGAGAAGAGAGGCAGTCTTTTGCAGCCAAACCCTCTTCCCCCTCCTTTTCTACAGCTAAGCTGTGGAGGGGGGCTTTTCCTTTCCCTCCGCTGGAAAGTGGAGGAGAGGCTCAGCATTGAAGCTGAGCCAAGTGGACGGGCCGTGGAGGTAGGCCCAGCGCTCGGGAGAAAGAGTCCCAAGCGAAATTGGAGACGGACCCCCGAGAGAGAGAGAGCGAAAGGGGGCCCGGAGGATGTCTCTGCCACGCAGGACAACCGAAAACCTGAGGAGAAATCCACATGCCAGGACGTGGACACTTGATAAGCAGAACCACACTGCAGCAGCCTATGAATCAAGGGATGAGAGAGAGAGAGATCACACAGCAGCAGGAGAGCAAGGACTCAGAGCTATCTTCCTGGACTTCATGAGGAGGAGAGACTACAACAAAACAACTGGAACTTGGTGAGGGGGGAGCGTTCAGGCCCAGAACACTCCCACAGAGGGACTGGTTACTTTCCAGCCTTGAAAAGGCTCTTTCCTGGACTAAACTTAAAGGAGGGGCTTGAAAGGACTGATTGATAGAGATGTAATATATATATAGTTGTCTTTAGCTTGTATAGTATTTATTTGTGTAAATAAATGTATATATTTTCCCCTTCCCCTATAGAAGCCTCTGGCCTGAAAGTTTCTCTTCGGTGTTGGCATAAATTGTGGGAGGGGGTGGAGAAGCCTGAAAATTGGATTTTTAGATTTCTAACGTGGCTCAAACTGCCACACTAGGCTTCGCGAACGAAGATTTGGGAAGGGCTCTACCCACGTTTGTTGCAAGCGCGTTGGTGACTAAAAAGGCCAATGCGAGATAGGCATGTCCGGTTGTAGAGAATTGGTTAGCAGCACAGGGACATATGGATATGGCTAAAACTATGGACGGGCTGTTAGAGTATAGAACACAGCTTGTCTAGGCCCGTGAGAAAATCTGAGATAGCAAGGCCATGGCAAGGTTACAGTATCCTTGTACGTACTAGTTGGCTGGTAAACAGGAGGTTGTGATTAGCAAAACAAAAGCAACTGAGAACCACCTGTGTAAACAAAAGAAAGGAGTAAAGGCGAAATCAACATTTAAGTAAGAACCAATAATGAGCTTAGCTTTTGCAATATGTATGAGCTAATTATAAAGTGTATATTAAGCTGTTGGCAATGTTCAATAAATGAAGTTAGCTGATGCTCATATTGAGTGCTTCTTTCTTCCCTTGTCGCGACATCCGGTTGCAAAAGGCACAGCAGAAAGACTCCTTAGATGGTATATTCTGCAAGGCACGATTCTTTCTGTGTAGTCTTTTCTCCTCGAGAGTGATCCTGCGTGCTTTATCAAAAGCATCAGCAGCGTTATAGATGGTGTTTCTCCAGGCCTCCCCATTGGAGGCCAGAGTAGACCAGTTATGGTGGTCAATATGGCCAAGGCTGAGATGTTGTTTCAGGGAGTCCTTGTATCTTTTCTTTGGGGCTCCTCTCTTGCGGCAGCAAGTGGCAAGTTCACCATAAAGCAGGATCTTAGGGAGGCGGTGGTCCTTCATCCTGGAGACGTGTCCTGCCCAACGCAGCTGTGTTCTCAGTAACATGGCCTCAATATTTGTGACTGCTGCTTGTTCAAGAACAGATGTATTGGTCACATAATCTGACCAGTGGATGTTTAGGATTGTACGATGTAGGATTCATAAAAGAGTTTGGCGAAATAAACACCTGAAGAAAAGTACAAAAATCAGTGTTTACAGAGCCATAGTGCTGTCTACTCTCTTATACAGATCTGAATCAAGGGTCATCTACCGCCACCACCTGCGTCTCCTAGAACGCTTCCATCAATGCTGCCTCCATACAATCCGTACAATTCAGGCTCACAGCCTGTGAATATTCCTGCCCTCTGTGCCCTGACTGAGCTTCGGGGGGCTATGGCAAAATCAAAATGGGGGACCACTGTTTTGCTCTTAATGGGAACAAACAATGTGTCAGAAGTTGACTGTTTACAGATAGTGTGCTGGTTTAAAAGTTAACCAGCAGGGGAAATGAACTCAACTCAAAAGAGAGATTATAAGTCAGAATAACAATTTATTAAAATAATACAATAAGTACAATTATACAGACAGACAATTGGTTTTAACCCGCAAAACCCAAATGTATAACCCAGCACCCTGGGGCATGAACAAAAGTGGTGTTCCTTGGCCCCCCTCCGAGTCCACAGTAAAGGGAGAGGGGAAAAACCTGCTGGTGGGAGAGCTGCTGCGGTCTGGTCAAAAGTGGTGATTGCAGTCCAGTTGAGGGTGGTGGTCTCAGTCTGGTTGAGAGCTGCAGTCTAGTTGAGAGCGGTGGTCTGCAGTCTTCCTCTGGATCCCACGAGTGGTGGAAAGGTTCCAAAACTCCCAGTTTATATATTCTCCAGATCAGGCGGGAGTGCTCAGTCCCTCCCTCAGAGGGGGGAATTCCATAAAAGGGTATCAGAGCAGGGAATTCCATAAAAGGGTATGAGGACAAGAACATCTTCCCACCTCACAGGCCTCTACTGACAACAGTTTTTGGGAAATGGCATGGAAGGCCATAGAATACACAGTTTTGGGTTACACCCATCCAGTGATGAATTGGTCCCAGCCATTCTAACCAGGACAGATAGTCTGTTCCAGCAAGCAGACCTGAAAAGCTGTACCACCAAAACTCAAGCTGAGAGCCATGGGAACAACTTTCTGCAGAAGTAGACAAATGTCTTAACTGCAAATAAAATACACCAGAACCAAAGAGTGAGTAGACAAGAAACCAACATAAAAACCTTCTGACACAATTGGAAATCAATTTGCACTAAAGGTGGTACATATACATATATTGGAATTATTGTATTTGTTTTGGTATTTCTATATTTTTTAAGTTTCTCTTGTTGCTAACTTAATTGTTAAAAAATTGAAAACTTATATTGCTTTTGCTATATGAATTGTTTTAAAGCTTGCAATGTTTATACTTGCACATATCTTGTTCCAGTGGCAATTTGTAAACATCTGTGTCTCTTAGACTACTGCAACTTGTGGAAGAATTCCTCTTGTAAAAAGCAGTTTGATGAAAGGTCCATTGAATTTTCATGTGAATTGTGGAATCATGTTTATCTACTAATGTTTTTAAGATGCTTTCTTATCTAGCGTCATCTAGGAATGTATGTGAACCTAATTTGCATAAAAGAAGTCCTACACTGAGACCAAGGACGGATAAGAAGGTGGCTTCAGTGCTGAGGCAGCAACAGCACTGGTTCTGTGGACTCTCCAATAAGACCCTAAAATCTGGTTTGCACCATTGCCTGCAATCTTTGAGACAACCGGGTAATATCGTTGTTGGAATCATTGGTTTAGGTTGCTTAAATAGTTTTCTGAAATTGCTTTCTAACTTTATTATTTTGTTAGTATTCATATATCCATGAATACACCTATTTTAACAGATGAGGAAGCTTTTATCCATGGAGGCAAGGGGTCCCTGTACGACCACTCCATGAGGTAAAGATGAATGACTCCAGTCTGGGACAGGTTGGAACAGGACAACCTGCCCTTGGTAAGGCCTAGAATTTGTCCAGAGAGTGTAAACTCTCTGTGGTGAGCTACTGGCACTGCCAGGGTGCGGTTTGCTCTTGACTGGCCTATTAAATCAGCTGCCTGCCCACGGGAAGTAGTGAGTGAATTCCTTATTTTGCTTTTTGCTTGTGTGCACGGTTTTTGCTTTACCTCTTAAACTGTCTTTATCTCAACCCACGAGTTTTCTCACTTTCACTCTTCCGATTCTCCCGGGACCCCTGGTGCCCTAGTGGTTAGCATGCGGGACTCTCACCACTGCGACCCAGGTTCGAATCCCAGTCCCCCCGGGCAGATGGAGCCCATTAGCCCTGTGAGGCCATCCATCTATGAGAAGGTCACTCTAAACAAACCTACGTCCTGAGGACCTCACTGCCATTGTCCAAGCTCGCTTGGCCCCGGCAGATGAACCTTAGGATTAAAGGGTGGGCTCAGTTCAGCGCAGGCTGTGTCTCACCTAAAAAATCCATTGTGCAGGCTGGAAAGGTAAAAGACCTTTCCCCAAATCTTCGTTCGCGAAGACTGGCCATTATCTTCCGATTCTCCCACTTGTCCCACTGGGTGGGGGAGCAAGCGAGCAGCTCTGTGGTGCTTAGTTGCTTGCCAGGGTTAAACCACGACACTGGGGAGATGTCTGCTATAGACCACCCTCCTGAGCGGTGCAGGGATATGGGGATTTGGGGGTTGCAGTCAGTTAATAACACTTTGTCTCTGCCACTCCTTCCTCCTCACACTTTTCCCCTGCTCCAGCACGGGGTCCCACCCACAGGCTGCACGGAAATACCTGCTCCACTGTGGTCTCTTCCATGGGCTGCAGTGGAATATCTGCTCCGGCACCTGGAGCATCTCCTCCCCCTCCTTCTCTGCCCTCGGTGTTCACAGGGATGTTTCTCACACTTTTTTTCCTCACTCCTCTCTGCCATGCGGTGTTTTGCCCTTTCTTAAATATGCTTTCATAGAGGCTCCACCAGCTTCACTGATTGGCTCAGTTCTGGCCTGCAGTAGGTTTGTTGTGGAGCCGGCGGGAACCATCTGTGTCTGGCACAGGGCAGCCCCTGGTCTCTTCTCACAGAAGCCACCCCTGCAGTCCTGCTCCTGGCTACCAAAACCTTGCCCTGGTGCACCCAATAGAACTGTGCATTAGCACCAAGAGGGAACATTGGACGACTGCAGTTGGAGCATCCCTTCTGCAGGGACCCATCTGCTGACCAGACATAGGATCATAGAACAATTCAGGTTGGAAGGGACCTCAGAAGGGCCCTAGTCCAACATCCTGCTCAAAGCAGGGTCAGCGCTGCATTCAGGCCAGGTTGCTCAGGGCTTTATCCAGTCAGGTCTTGAAAACATCCAAACCTAGAGATTGCATAACCCCTCTGGGCAACCCGCTCTACTGATTGCTTGACTTCATTGTGAAAAAGCTTTCTCCTTAAATTCAGTCAGAGCCTCTCTTGTTTCAGCTTATGCCCATTGCCTCTCATACTCCCATCATGCACCACTGCGAAGAGCCCAGTTCTGTCTTCTTGTAGGAAAGGATCTATCACAGGAGGTTTGTTGCTTGCTGGAGGCCCAGATACAGGATACTACAGAGAGGCTGCCAAGGTTCGTCCAGTCCTTTGACCTATTACCCCTTACTGCTCATTTGTGTGGATGCTGCTAACACTGCAAAAAAGAGACTGATCTAGAGCAAATCACAAGTGACAGCAGAGGTCTGGGGACAAGGGTGAAGCACATGGGAGCCCAGGTGTTCTTCTCAATACTGCAGGTAAAGGGAAAAGGCTCCAGTAGGAGCAGATGCATCATTATAGGTCAACACCTAGGGCTGCACAGGTAGTGTCCATGGGATCCTAATTGATGAGGACTGCTGAGAAGGAACAAGAACCACCTGACAAAGTGGGGCATCTTTGCCAACTTGGAGAGAAGGACTTTGAACTAGGTCTGACAGGTCACGATGACCAAAGTCTGAAGAGAAATAAAGGAACAGAGGCATGGAGAAAGTACCCAGGGGACAGGTAGGCCCTCACTTTCCCTGTGAAAGCGGCACAAGTGCAAACCCATCTCAAGTGCCTACACATAAAAGTATGCAGCATGGAGGGAGGACACACACGACAAAAGCAAGAGAAGTCAATATTCTGGGCATGGTGGCAGGGCTCTGTTCTCATTGGGATTACAGAGAAGTGGGGAATAGGTCACATAAATGAAGTGCAGCCATGGATGGATGAAGCTCTTCAGAAAGGACAGGCTGGACAATAGGCAGGGAGAGGTTGTGCTCTGCGCAAAGGAGTAGCTCAAACACACGCAGCTTTGCCTTGGAGCGGGGGAGGAGCCAGTCAAGAGAACATGAGTACAAATCAGAGAACAGACCAACACAGGAGATGCCTGGGTGTACTGTTTTTGGCTGCGATATAGTTAAATTTCTTCATAATAGCCTGTATGAGGCTATGTTTTGGATTTGCGATGAAAACAGTGTTGATAACACAGGGATGTTTTGGCTATTGATGAGCAGGGTTTACAGAGCATCAAGGCCTTTTCTGCTTCTCACGCTGCCCCGCCAGCGAGTAGGCTGGGGGTGCACAAGAAGTTGGGAAGGGACACAGCTGGGACAGCTGACCTCAACTGACCAAAGGGATATTCCACACCATATGATGTCACACTCAGCAATAAAAGCTGGGGGAAGAAGGAGGAATGGGGGGACATGTGGAGTTATAGGGTATATCTTCCCAAGTAACTGTTATGCATGATGGAGCCCTGCTTTCTTGGAATTGGCTAAAAAGCTGCCTGCCCACGGGAAGTAGTGAGTGAATTCCTTATTTTGCTTTTTGCTTGTGTGCGCGGTTTTTGCTTTACCTCTTAAACTGTCTTTATCTCAACCCACGAGTTTTCTCACTTTCACTCTTCCGATTCTCCCACTTGTCCCACTGGGTGGGGGAGCAAGCGAGCAGCTCTGTGGTGCTTAGTTGCTGGCCAGGGTTAAACCACGACACTGGGGAGATGTCTGCTATAGACCACCTGATCAAGAGGAAGTAGAGGAAGCCTTCTTTACGCAACTGGAAAAAGCCCACACGGTCACAGGCCCTGGTATTCACGAGGGACTTTGACCACACCAATATCTGATGGAGAGGCAACATGAAGGGACAAAAAACAATCCAGGAAGTTTTTGGAGTGTGTTGAATACAAGCTCTTGATGGAGATAATGAGCCAACTAGGGGAAAATGTTGGACCTGTCACCCACAAACAGAGAACATAAAAGTCAATGGCACCCTTGGCAACAGCCACGATGAGGATGAAGATCCTGAAAGAAGTGAGCAAGACACATAGCAAAATTACAACTCTGGACTTCAGGAGAGCAGATTTTGGCTTGTTAAAGGACCTGCTTAGCAGGATACTAAGACACTGTCCTAAAGGGCAAAGAGCTCAGGAGGGCTGGTTGATTCTCAAAAAGACAACCTCCTCAAAGCACAATAATAATCCACTCAGACATGCAGGAAGTCGAGCAAGCATGGCAGAAGGCCAGCACAGATGAACAGGGGATTCCTGACTGAGCTCAAAGACAAAAAGGAAGTACACAGAAGGTGGGAGCAGGGAGTGGCTACCCAGGAGGAATATGGAGAAGCATGCAAGGGTTTAGTTAGGAAAGCCAAAGCTTGACTGGAGTTGGAACTAGCAAGAAATGTAAATGGCAACAAGCAGGGCTATTTATAACTACAGCATAAGCAAAAGAAAGGCTAAGGAAAACATGCCCGCTGCTCACCGGAGCATGAAATCTAATAGCTAAGGACATCAAAAAGACTAAGGAACTCAGTGCCTTCCTTGCCTCAGTTTTCTACAGGTAAGGTTGGCCCTCGGGTCTCCCAGATTCCTGAACCTAGTGGCAGACTCTGGGGCAAGGAAGTATTACTCACTGTAGAGGAAGACTGAGTTAGGGAGCGCTTCAGCCGACTGGACATACACAAGTCCATGGAACCAGACGAGATGACCCCGAGGGCTCCTGATGACAGGAAAGAGGCAAACGTCACACCTATCTTCAAGAAGGAGAATCCAAGGAGATAAAGACTGGTAACACTCATCTCAGTGAAGCAGAGCTGCTTCCTATGGAGTCAGCCTCCAGCCTGTACTGCTGCATGGGGTTATTCTAGCCCAGGTGCAGGATTTGGCATTTGTTTTTGTTGAACTTCATGAGGTTCCTGTCAGCCTGTTTCTCCAGCTTGTCCAGATCCCTCTGAAAGCCAGCCCTGCCCTCCAGCACACTGACCGCTCCCTCCCCAATTTTGGTGTCATCTGCAGATTTCCCAAGAGTGCACTTTGTCCCCTCATCCAGGTTGTTAATGAAGACATTAAACAGTATTGGTTCTAGTACCGATCCCTGAGAGACCACACTAGTTACTGGGCCCCAGCTGGACTTTGCACCACCGATCACAACTCTTTGAGCCCACGCATGCCATCTGATCCCATGAGCTTGTGTATGTCCAAGTGTGTTAAGTGGTTCTTAACTCTTTCTTCCTCTACTGTGGCTACTGCTTCACTCCCCCAGAGTGTGCACTAGTGTCCACCCAGAGCCTTATACTCCCCAGGGTCTGATGTGCCAGACCATAGAACCCATACGGTCCAGTACACTCAGTTATCCCTTTCCACTGCCTGGCTGAAGGCAGGGACCCTCTATTCCTCATTGAAGTATTTACTATCTGACCCCTGTGGTGTCAGACCAGAAGTCCTTTCACCAAAATCGAGAGGAGAGGTGCTCTCAGTCCTTCTTCTGCATCTGGGGGATTGCTGGTTGCCAGTTGCCTTCTACTGTCTCAACAGCACCTGGAACAAAAGCCTTCTTGGATGATCTCTTCTTAGCAGCTGTCCTCCTCTGCAAGCCACATAGGTGGGCTTCTAGCTTTGAGGTGGGCTCACCATCCCATTTCCTCATGTTGTCCCTCTGGTCACGCAGGATGATCCTGGGGGTCCCTTTCCCTCCGGCCGGGAGAGGATGGCTCCGTGGGGCGCCCCTGACAGCCAAGACACTGGCCCACAGGATGAGGAGGATGAGAGATTCTCTTCGAAATGCTGGAGCTGGTGGGACAGTCTCTCCACAGTTGGTATATTGAAGTCTGGCCAGTCCATCGTTGCCGAGGTGTAGGAGTACAACACCCATGCATTTTGGACAAACCTCCTCCACATGGCCTGTGTACACTAGATGTCATCCAGATCTTTGGAGACCTGGTTGCTCTCCAGGTCACTGGAGACGACTTTCACCACCGTTAATTCTCTCAGATACTGGATGCCTTCCTCCAGTAATGGTCCACGTCCCTCGCTATTTTACAAGCTAATTCTTGAGGGGATATCTCACCTTCACGCTCAACAGGAGCTACCTCCAGAGACCAAGAATTGTTGCCTCTCTTGCAATTTCTTTGTCAATTCAACAGTCCCTAGGTAAGGATACTAGGTTTGAAGGGGGAAAGGGACAAAACCAGCCTCGCTAGAGATAAGCCTGGGGGGCAGCACGCCAATGTTTGAGGAACAGTGTCCTAGCGAGGTCCTTTGGTCTGCCGTCTCAGTGGAGGTACGGGATGGAGATCCATGCAGCAGCAAGGATGTGAGGGTTATCGGTGTGTTAGAAACCACGGATGCACCTGAGAATGGTCATGTAGGAATTAGGGCTTCTCCTCCCAAAAAGGTGTCAGGATCAATAGCCCAACTGAAGTGCATTTACACCAATGCATGCAGCATGGGCAACAAACAGGATGAGCTGGAAGTCTTTGTTGCAGAAGGAAAACTATGACATAGTTGCCATCACAGAAACATGGTGGGATGACTTACGTGACTGGAATGCTGCAATGAATGGCTATAAACTCTTGATAAGCGATAGGCAAGGAAGGAGGAGGCAGTGGGGTATCCCTGTATGTTAGGGACTGTCTCGATTGTCTGGAGCTTAATGATGGTGCCTATCCAGTTGCGTGTTTATAGGTGAGAATCAGGGGGAAGACCAACAGGGCAGATATCCTGGTTGGAGTCTGTTATAGACCACCCAACCAGGATGAAGAGGCGGATGAATTATTCTATAAACAGCTGGGGGTAGTCTCACAACCACTAGCCCTTGTTCTCGTGGGGGACTTCAACTTATTTCCAGATGTCTGCTGGAAATACAACGCAGCAGAGAGAAAGCAGTCTAGGAGGTTCCCGGAGTGTGTGGAAGATAACTTCCTGACACAGCTGGTGAGGGAGCCAGCTAGGGAAGGTGCCCCTCTGGGCCTGTTGTTTGTGAACAGAGAAAGACTGGTGGGTGATGTGATGGTCGGAGGCCGTCTTGGGCATAGCAATCAAGAAATGATAAGAGTTTTCCATTCTTGGAGAAGGAAGGAGGGGTGCCAGCAGAACTGCCACCTTGGACTTCCAGAGGGCACGCTTTGGCCTGTTTAGGAGACTGGTTGAGAGAGTCCTTTGGGAGGCAGTCCTGAAGGGCCAAGGAGTCCAGGAAGACCGGACATTCTTCAAGAAGGAAATCCTAAAGGCACACGAGCAGGCTGTCCCCATGTGCCAAAAGTCAAGCTGGCAGGGAAAATGACTGGCCCGGCTGAACATAAGAGCTTTGGCTGGAACTCGGGGGAAAAAAGACAGTGTATCACCTTTGGAAGAAGGGGCAGGCAACTTGGGAGGACTACAAGGATGTCCTGAGGTTGTGCAGGGAGAAAATTAGAAGGGCCAAAGCCCAGCTAGAACTCAATCTGGCTACTGCCGTAAAAGACAATAAAAAATTGCTTCTATAAATCCATCAGCAACAAAAGGAGGGCTAAGGAAAATCTCCATCCTTTATTGGATGCGGGGGGAAACGTAGTGACAAAGGATGAGGAAAAGGCTGAGGTACTTAATGACTTCTTGGCCTCAATCTGTCATAGTAAGACCAGTTGTTCTTGGGGTACCCAGCCTGCTGAGCTGGAAGACAGGGACAGGGAGGAGAATGAAGCCCACATAATCCAAGGGGAAATGGTCAGTGACCTGCTACGCCACTTAGACTCGCACAAGTCTATGGGGCTGGATGGGATTCCACCCAAGGGTACTGGGGGAGATGGTGAAAGTGCTCACCAAGCCCCTTTCAATCATTTATCAGCAGCCCTGCCTAACTGGGAAGGTCACAGGTGACTGGAAGCTATCAACTCTGATGCCCATCTACAAGAAGGGCTGGAAGGCAGATCCGGGGAACTCCAGGCCTGTCAGCCTGACCTTGGTGACAGGAAACATTATGGAGCAGATCATCTTGAGTGCCATCACGCGGCACGTACCGGACAACCAGGTGATCAGGCCCAACCAGCACGGACGGGCTTAGGAAAGGCAGGTCCTGCTTGACAAACCTGATCTCCTTCTATGACAAGGTGACCCACTTAGTGGATGAGGGAAAGGCTGTGACTTTAGCAAAGTCTTTGACACTGTCTACCACAGCATTCTCCTGAAGAAACTGGCTGCTCATGGCTTGGATGGGTGCACTGTTCACTGGGTAAAAAACTGGCTGGATGGCCAAGCCCGAAGAGTGGTGGTGGACGGAGTTAAATTCAGTTGGTGGCCGGTCACAAGTGGTGTTCCCCAGGGCTCAGTATTGGGGCCGGTTCTGTTTAATATCTTTATCAATGATCTGCGCGTCCAAAGAAGGGCAACGAAGCTGGTGAAGGGTCTGGAGCACAAGTCTTATGAGGAGCAGCTGAGGGAGCTGGGGTTGTTTAGCTTGGAGAAAAGGAGGCTCGGAGGAGACCTTAACTCTCTCTACAACAACCTGAAAGGAGGCTGTAGCAAGGCGGGTGTTACTCTCTTCTCCCTAGTGACAAGTGATAGGACAAGAGGAAATGGCCTCAAGTTGTGCCAGGGCAGGTTTAGATTGCATATTAGGAAAAATTTCTTCACCGAAAGGGTTGTCAAGCATTGGAACAGGCTGCCCAGGGAAGTGGTGGAGTCACCATCCCTGGAGGCATTTAAAAGACATGTAGATGTGTCACTTAGGGACATGGTTTAGTGGTGGACTCGGCAGTGTTAATGGTTGGACTCGATGATCTTAGAGGTCTTTTCCAACCTAAACGATTCTATGATTCTATATACGCAGACACAATGCCAGCAACATTTTGTGTATTCTCAAATAAGTTTACTCCTGAACCAGAAATGGCTTCCTGTAGGATGATCAAGGCAACCGGAAATTTGAAGCCACAGGGAGCTTTTCTAATTTTGCCCTATTTATTTCTTTGCAAACTTGCTGTGTTCTCCATTAGAACAGAGTGGAGAAGCGATCATAAAAGTACGGACCCCCGAGGGACACCACTCGTTGCTGGTTTCCACTTGGACATTGAGACGTTGACTACAACTCTTTGTATGAGGCCATCCAGCCAGTTCCTTATCCATCTAAGAGTCCATCCAAGAAACCCACCTCTCTCCAATTTAGCAACAAGGATGTTGTGGGGGACCATGTCAAAGGCCTTACAGAAGTCCAGACAGATGACATCCGTAGCTCTTCCTTTGTCCACCGATGCAGTCACTCCATCGTAAAAGCCCACCAGATTAGTCTGTGTAGGGATAGCTTGATTTTCGGAAGAATTTGTAACAGGAAAGCTAGGAACTTGGTTCTCGCTAGGAAGGCTTTCTGCCTAAATGGTAACTCTTTCTCTAAGGCAGTTTCAATGCTTTCTCTTCCCCCCTCCCCCCTCACATAGCAAGAGAAGTTCTCTGCCTCTCTCTCTGATATGTGAGAGGAGAGAGATAGCCCTAACAGACACGTACAGAGGCCTTGGGAAGGCGGGGGAGAAACAGAGAGGATAAAGAGGCCCTGAGAGGGCGGGAACTTGCCTTTTTCCCCTGGGAGCCCAGTGTGCAGCATCGTTAAGAAATGGTCATTGCATCTGTAATAAACCTTTTTTTTAATCCTTCCACTGCCTTGGCATTCTTGGGAAGAATACCTGTGTATGTTTTACCTTACAGTCTGGCACGATTTTCCCTTGGTGTAGCCATGTTGGCTGTCCCTAATCACCTCCCTGTATTCCATATGTTTCATCATAACTTCCAGGAGGATATGTTCCATCATTTTTACCGGGCACAGAGGTGAGGCTGACTGGTCAGTGGGTCCCTCCTTTTTACCCTTTTAAAAAATGGGTGAGATGTTTCCCTTTCCTTGAGTCACTTGGGACTTTGCCTGACTGCCACGACTTTTCAAATATGATGGGGAGTGGCTTGGCAACTAGATCAGCCAATTCCCTCGGGACCCTGGGATGCCTCTCATTGCATCCCATGGACTTGTGTACATTCAGATTCCTCAGGTGGTCTCAAACCTGATCTTCTCCTACAATGGGTGGGACTTCCCCCAGTGCCTGCCTTTAGATTCAGGGACTTGAGAGATGTGGGAAGAGAGTTTTCCATTGAAAACTGAGGCAAAAAATTTGTTGAGTACCTCTTCTTTCTCTATGTCAGACGTCACCATATCCCCTGCCCTATTTATCGGGGGGTACAATTTCTTTTGTCTTCCTTTTCTGGCCAACATAGCTGTAGAAGCCCTTCTTGTTATTCTTCACATCCCTTGGAGAGACCTTGATTAAGAAATTGCCCTCGGTGCACTCCAAAAGTCTCCTGGACCGCTTACAGCTTGCTGAGCTGCTCTTCCAGCAGATGTCAGGGTGACTGAAGTCTCGAAGCAGGATCAAAGCCTGTGTGCATGATGCTTCCTGTAGTTGAAGTAAGAACGCTTTGTCAACAGGCCCCCTTTGATCGGGTGGCCTGTAGTAAACACCAGCCACGAAGTTTCCTTTGTTGGCTTGGCCCCTAATTTTTACCCATAAGCTCTCAACCTGTTCATTGCTATTTTTGTTACCCATGCTGCATGCAGTGGTATTGAGGCACTTCAGCTAGGCTACCTACCTTGTCACCTTTTAAGAGGAACACAACCCAATTTCTTTGAGGCGTTTCACAGATGTTTCCCCGTTGGTTCCTAATACATCAACAGCCCGTGGCTCTTCTCTTCCCCTGATAAGTCTAGTTTAAAGCTCTCTGTATCAATGGCTGCCTTTAAGCATAAAGTGTCCATGTTGATTTACCAAGTCAAATTATATTCATAACAGAGTCACAGATTAAAAAGGCTTTGTTTTTGTACCACTGATTAACATTCTTCTGAATGCCTTAGTTTTTCTTTGAACCCCTCTGCTATTGTCTACATCTTTAGTTCATCAGGTATATGTACCATCAGGGGTGGTATATAAAATAACTGTGATATAGTCCTCAAGGGTTTATACTCATAATTATTTGCTTTTATTCTCTACAAGACTGGGAAGTCTATTGTCCAAGTGTGAGCATCACAGCATAGAAAGATGCATTTGGGAGTACGATCACAGGAGACTTACTTCTTTCTGGCTCTCATGTTTTTTGGCTTGAATAACATGGCTTCTTTGTCACCTTTGTCTCAAGAAGTAGCTGCAGATGGGGAAACCTCAATAATGTCTGTCTCAACTGCATTTTCAGGAGGAGGAAGTTGCAAATCACTTTGTTTTAATTATTAAACTGTTCTTAACCCACGAGTTTTACTTTTTTTTCTGTTTCCCCATTCCATGGGGAGGAGGAGTGAGCAAATGGCTGCATGGTACTTAGCTGCCAGCTGGGGTTAAACCAGGACACATGCCTAAGGTTATATAGCGATGTTTTCCTGAGGTTTCCTTACAGAAATGCCCACTCCTTATGTTTAAAATAGGTCAACAGACTGACTTACAACAAGGTGGAGCTTTCATTTGCGTATTATATGTTTCTCTTTTAAAAAGGTATACTTTTAATATTGTGGGAGTTGAGAATAAAAATTGAAATTGGATACTGAGATTTGGGGGGGGAAGGAAAGGGCTTAATTTTTGTATGCTTTTTTTTGTTTTCAAGGAAGCATGTGAAAACTAAGAAGAAATAGGCTCAATATGATAGATACTTTATGTATTATATTCTTACCCTTCACCCTCCACCCTCTGTTTTGGTAAATTTGTTAGTTGAGGAACTGCCTTTATTTGTACTTCAAATTACCTAATGATTGCTTCAGTTTAAATACCGATAAGTAATATCATTCATGTTGTTTTGTTTATAGATGCTGGTCTTTGGGTGTAGTAAGAATAAATATCCATCTCTGCCACTGTCTTGCTGCTTGATTAAGGCTATACATGAAACCATACACATCTGTGGCAAATTAAATTGTCCTCATTTTAAAAAACTGTAAACACATAGTACAGCCCCTGAAGCAATTTGGCCATATCAATTTATCCCAGAAAAATGAGTTTTATAATTGTTCTATCTATGTATCAGTACAGATCCCGCTTACTAAATATTTTGGAAACGCACAATTCTCTTGTATGCATCATAGTGTGGTAAAACAAGTTTGTTCGTGCCCCAGAGGTTGGCTGCTATGTTAACATATTATCTTTTGGGCTCGATTTTTCTGGTTTGTTTTTTTTTTTTTTTGATTGGTTGGTTTTGGGTTTTTAAAGGGACATTTAGATGGTCTTCAGAAGGTAAGATTCCTTCTTTATGTAAAAAAAAATTAGAAGAAAAGGCTGTTTTGCAAATTAAGTAAAACTAAAAATACATCTGGGAAACATTCCTGTTAAATATTATTTCTGAAAAGTAGTTCCCTCAATTTGATTTTACAGTAACTGAATATATTCTGAGCATTTTTAGAATTTACTTTAAATTTTTCATCTTAGAGTCCTTTTCCATATGCTTTATCTTCTTCACTTGGTATGGCTCCATAGCAGTTGTATCGCAGCAATGTTTTCTTATACTTGGTGTGCAGTGTACGAAGGTGTTCCTCAAGTGGGTTTTTTTTATACTATTTTAATCCAGTTGACATTTCAAAGAAAATAACTGTTTATACACTACATTTTTTAAAAGAATGCCTGTGTAACTGAAGCCATGCATACCTCAGTGGTTTAACTTGAATCACAGGAAAAACCTTGTATTGTTGAAGTAATACATATTTAATTAGTTGAAGGCTTGAGAAAATGTCTTATGAATGAATCACAGAATCACAGAATATGCTGAGTTGGAAGGTGTTACAACCCGCCCCAGAAAAGGGTGGGGGGGTAACCCAGGTTCTTATTAATAAATCCCTTGGGGTGAATTAGAGTGAAACGACACTGGTTTATTCTAGAACAATTTTGTTTCAAAGGTAAACAGGTGTGTTAGCATTTTGGGTGTTATCATCTATATCTCTCATCTATAGCAATATGGCATAAAGATAACCTTTAGGGAAAATGCATAAGGGAGAGAAAGGAAAGACACGATAAGGGTAAGGGAGAGTAAGGGAAAGAAAAGATGAGAGTGGAAAGATGTATATAGTCACCGCCCACGGGGTCCAGCGATGAAACTTGGTAGTTGCAGCTTCCATGTCTGTCAGTTGAAGTTGTGGGTGAAGGAGGGAAGCCCACACACTCCAAGAAGTTAAGAGTTATTATATCCATAGATAGTGTCCCAGGCTGTGCCACGAGCTTCCAACGTCTCCTGGGCCTGCGCAGAGTTCCTGTGAGGGGCCTGGTAAAAGGGTTTTTCCCGCCTTTCAGGATTGGCGGGGAGATGGGCTTTGATGGGCCCTGCCATGAACCTCCAACATCTCGGACAGCCCAGCGCAGAGTTCATGTGGAGGGCATGGTAAACACGGCTCTTCTCGCCTTTTCAGGGCTTGACACCTTCAGCAACACTGGAGGGGGAGATGGACCCAGCTGCCCATCAGAGGTATAACGCAAAAGTCCTGCAAAAGCCTGCAAAAGTCTCCTGGCAATCCTAGAATGCATAAATCATTAACCGTTTCAGTCTCTGACAGAAGGGACCCGCAAGGATCATCGAGTCCAACCCTTAGCCCTGCACAGGACCGTCCCCAGGAGTCAGTCACACCACGTGCCTGAGAGTATCATCCAAATGCTTCTTGAACTCCATCAGGCTTGGTGTTGTGACCACTTCCCTGGGGAGCCTGTTCCAGTGCCCAGCCACCCTCTGGGTGAAGAACCTTTTTCTAATATCCAACCTAAGCCTCCCCTGACACAACTTCAGGCCATTCCTTCGGGTCCTGTCACTGGTCACCACAGAGAAGAGATCAGTGCTTGTCCCTCTTCTTCCCCTCACGAGGAAGTTGTAGACTGTGATGAGGTCTCCCCTCAGTCTCCTCTTCTCCAGGCTGAACAGACCAAGTGACCTCAGCGGCTCCTCATATGGCTTCCCCTCAAGGCCCTTCGCATCATCTTCATTGCCCTCCTTTGGACGCTCTCTAATAGCTTAATATCTTTCCTATATTGTGGTGACCGAAATTGCACACAATATTCAAGGTGAGGCAGCCCCAGTGCAGAGTAGAGAGGGACAATCCCCTCCCTTGACCAGCTGGTGATGCTTTGCCTGATGCTCCCCAGGACACGGTTGGCCCTCCTGGCTGCCAGGGCACGCTGCTGACTCACGTTCAACTTGTCATCGACCAGGACCCCCAGGTCCCTTTCCGCGACACTGCTTTCCAGCATCTCATTCCCCAGTCTGTACGTACATCTGAGATTGCATGCTCTACAACAGAGTAGTTTCATGACTGATTACCAGCACTATTGTGAGCACAGAAAGGAGAGGAGTCATGAGAGACTTCTTTTTCTTTCAGTTGAAAGATTTATGGAAGCACCAGTCTCGATTGGTTATGACGGCAGCCTCGTTAGGAAGGGGGAAGGAGATGGGCTCTCCAAGTCTTTCTCAAACGCTGAAGGATTCAGCGGCAGTGCAGGTCAAAGAGAGTCTGAGTTAAGTAGTAATTCCAATTTGGAAGTCCAGGGAAGTCTTAAAATCTGGTTGTGGGCTAGTATTTTAAGTATACGTGCTTATTTTAGTCATAAGGAACAATTCCATGAAGCAAGACAAAGTTCAGCGGAAAGAGAAATTAAGCTACTTTGCAGATTAAAAAATAATAAATCAGCCTCAACTTTTAAAAATATGTTTTATACAAATTGTGTTCATAACAGATCTTATTAACAGTAGAGGAATAAAATACTTAAATCACAACACTTGAATGACTGAATTCACACAAGCCCAAACCAGTTCAAATCAGCAGTGTAGAATTTTCACTGACGGTTAAGTAGTTTAGTCAGCTTTCTTTTCTGTTCTTAACCAGGATTATAGAAAATAAATATTCATTATCAAATTTTCCTTTTAGATAAATGAATTGGTGGATGCCCGTGATGTCAGCATTGGAGCCTGGTTTGAAGCCCATATAGAATATGTTACTCGAGCAACAAAAGGACATAAGAATGGTAAAGCTCAAGTAAAGAGTGGCGATTCTTACAAAAGGACTAATGGAAACATAAGTCAAGATCATTCTAGCGAGAATGCAAATTATTTGGACAGTAGACCGTCCACATCTTACTCAGACTGCATGAACACTGATGAAGAAGCTGTCTATCATATCAAGTATGATGAGTAAGTGCTTCCGATATTATTTTGAGGACATCATATATTATGATTTGGTGTGTATAAACAAAGAATTTTGTTGAAGAAACTTGGAATCAAAGAGAGCAAGTTCAATGTTGCAACCAAGAAAAGAAATATTAAAAAGCCATAACGTCTTTCAGTCAGATATAATGACTATCCCGAGAGTAATGAGGTTTTTTACTTTTATTCACAAATTCCTGTGAAGTATTAACTTCATCTTGACTTTATGAAACTCAGAATCCCTATCACTAAGGAAAGGAAACTATGCATTGGATTTTTCTGTACTCATTTTTCTATGTAAAATATAAGTTAATATTTTCTTTAAAAACTACTTTGCTCATATTCAGTTCCTTCCATTGAAGTCTAAACAAGTGTTTCATGGGAGCAAATTCTGGTGCTTGAATTGCTTAAATTTTGTTTTAAAAGTAATATTTATGCATGAGATGACTGGTCTGCATTTCGTGAAGCGGTTTCTTGTAGAGAATCTGGTGACTGGGAACACAAAAACCCTTCTGAGCTGGAGTGAGGGTACAAAGGGATTTTTTATTTTTATTTTTTAAATCTGTGGTACAAGCAAATTTCAGAACCTATGACAGGTGTGCTAGAGTAGAGGCTTTATGCCATAAACTCAGTGGGATTTGCAGGGATTTCTCATGAAACAGGAGGGTAAGCCCAAAAGAGTTAACTAAGAAACTTGGGCCTACTAACAAGTTACTTACATCCAAAACGATCTGTTCTGTTCTGCTAACTGGACCAAAGCTTAACAGAGTGTTAGAGGTACATGTAATAGGCCTAGAGGCAAGAAATTAGGACACAGTAAGCTAAAGTAGACATTTGAATAGGAGAAATAGGCCGGGAGCCAGGGCTTTCTCCAAGCTTGAGCGAGGGGGTCAAGAACAATGGAAAGGAAGAAAGGTCACATTGAGGAAGATGAGAATAAGCCCCCTCCCCATGGGATGAAGATAGGATCTACCCCTAGAATTGGGGATAGAGAGAAGCGCCGCCCCAAGCTCCGCCTGAGCTCCACCTATACTCTGCCTGTTATCAATATGTATGAATAGATGCTGTAATCACTTGAATATGCATTTAATCACACCTGAAAATTGTATAAAACTGCTGATTTTGTGTGAAGCCTTTGAGCAAGTTTTTCCAGCAATAGCTGGCTTGCTCCCAGCGCTGCTAATAAATACCTTTGCTGCTCAAAAGATCAAAGTTCTCTGAGCAGTTCTTTATACCCGATTTTTCGGATTCACTCATCACCAGCTTTCGCACTGATGCATTCACATAAATTGGATCCTAGTTTATTAATCATGCCTTAATTTGCTGAAGTAGCTTACTAAGCTTCTAAACCAATGGCATCAATGAGAATTTTTTATTACAGAGAACAACAAAAAAAATCACACTTTGGCATGCAAGATTAAAGTTAAAGGAACATATGTTTACACAGAAGCATATTCAGCATTAGCCTTGCTGAGAATAAATTCAGTTCAAGATTTCAAAATATCTTTTTAATTATCGATTTCAACTTTCATTATTTTAATAATTACAATTTAAACCAGTTTTGCTAGGGGAAAAAAGCAAGAATGTTGAAGACTCAAGCTGAACGTCTTTTAGCTGGTCTTGGCAATACTAGATACAACTTTTCTTTATATACTGTATTAGGGAGGAGGTTTGAGGATATACGGGAACGTGAAAAAACTCGACACTGTTGCTATGTAACAAAGTAACTATTTATTACAAAAAGTGGCAAATAGTGAAAAACAGGCACTCAAGTGAAAGGGATTAGGAAGGGGGAAAAGTGAGCAAAAAAGAACCTAAAGAGGAAGGCACGACACCCTACTCACCCAGGTGTCACTTATAAGATAGTTTTACCCATTGTAATTGCTTATAAGGCCCTCGGCAGCAGCTGCGTTTTCCATGCTCGTGGTCGGCTCTACACGAAGGACCAAGTTGCTTTTAGTGGGGACGCCTGGTGAAGTGGGAGCCTGCCAATCCTTTGGAAAACACTGCGCCGCTCCTTGACTCTGTGAGCGGGACTCCGCCTGGCCCGAAGGGGGGGGAGGCTGCGCCGCTCCTTGACTCTGTGAGCGGGACTCCACCTGGTCCGAAGGGGGGGGGGAGGCTGCACCGCTCCTCGTTTCTGTGAACGGGACTCCACCTGGCCCGAGGAGGGGGGGGGAGGCTGCACTGCTCCTTGACTCTGTGAGCGGGACTCCACCTGGCCCGAGCGGGGGGGGAGACTGCGGGCAAGAAGGTTAAGTATGATCCGATTAGCAAAATTGTTAACTTCTCAGAATCGGGATGTAGGTGGTGCTCCGTTCTTGGAGCGTGCTGGGTGGACCCAGGAGCCTTGGAGCATTCTTTGGGGTCGCATAGAAACCTGCACTGGGGTCGCTCCTGAACCATGGAGCTGCAGTAGCCCGACAGAAATAATGGAGTATTGGGTGCGGTTTAAGGAAACATCTTACACACAAAAATCGCAGCGTTTAAGTCATATTGACCGCATGGCAGGAGCTTTCCTATTCGCTTATAAAATAGCCATTGGAAAAATAGAGGAATGAGAAAAACAGGTGGAGCGTGTAAAGACAGAGCTACAAGAAGTAAAAGCTACTTCTATTATACAGCAGCAAGCTTTGTTAGCTGCAACTAATCAGTGCAGCATCATGGAACAGAAATGTGCCACAGTGGCAGAAAAATTTGCCGTACGTGCTGTGAGACAGAGAAAGGGAAAGGCACGGAAAGGGAAAGATACGGAACCTCGAATTAGGGCTATTGTAACTGACCCAGAGTGGGATCCAAATACTTGGGATGGTAATATCTGGAGTACTGGTGAGTCTGATAGTGAACAGGAGGATGCACAGCTAGCTGGAGAGGAAATACCTTCGGGACCTGCAAAAGCAGCTCCTGTGGTTAAACAAAGGGGGGCTATGGACCCGGTTACAGGGCGTTGGGCACGGATCGATGCCATGGAGGATTTCACACCTGAGGATATAAAAAATTTAATCAGTCATTATAGTCAACGTCCAGGGGAGAAACCCCAACTGTGGCTAGTGCGGTTAATGGAAGAGGGGGCTGACAGTGTGGTTATCGATGGGGTAGATGCCCCACGTTTCGTAGGTTTGACGGGGGACCTGTATGTTCCCGTCGGCCAGAACTTTACATTGATATCGGTAATTGCCACGGGATTTAGTGATAGGCACACGAATGACGGAGCGTGGCCTCCCATAACAAGTCAATGGGTTACATTACGGCAAGCTATTCTTTTACTCAAGCAGGAGGGGATGAAACTTGCTGTCCAGTATGGTGATCCGGGAACATACCTGGACCAACCTTTCACACCAGGCATACGAAATGTGTTACTTGAGGGGTGCCCATCACAATGGAGGCCATACCTCATACCTATACTGATGACAGTGCAAGGAAGCCCTATTCGGATAGTAATTGAAAGGTTGGGGCAGCTAAGGGATCTACCAGGGCTTCCTGGGGGTCTAGCACAAGCTGAGATTCAGGGAGACACTGAACCTCTAAAAGAGACATCAGTAGGGGACAAGGGGGATATGGGAGAACACTCCCGCCTGTTCAGGCATCTACTTCAACGCGGAATCCCGAAATCTGAAATTGATGGTATGCCCCTGAGTGGACTGCGACAGATGATGAAAAATGCAACAAAGGGAGATCAAGTTCGCAGAGTAACTCAGATAGAACCTGGGGTGGGCTCAGTCCCTGCTTTAGAGACAATAGAACCACAATATCCCTGGAAGGATTTAGACAAGACCCTTGCTACGTTCCACCCCAAAGCGGAATAGGGAATTGGCCAAGTCCCAGGTCCAGAAATCCGTGTAACTCGGCGTGACCCACGCCCCTTTGTCACCTGTACTATTTGGTGGGGGCCCACCAATTTACAACGGGCGCGGGCTTTAGTGGACACTGGGGTGGAGGTCACGATCTTACACGGGAATCCTACTAAACATAAGGGGGAGTTGTCAGCAGTATGGGGGCTTGGGGAACATCCAGTTCAGAGTGTTCAGACGAAAGTAAAGTTACAAGTCGGTGATTGGCAGCCGCGGTTATGTCAGGTTATGATAGCTGCAATAGGTGAATACATAATTGGCATAGATCTCTTAAAGGGTAATACTCTGACAATAGGTCAGCAGTTATGGACATTTGGGACCCCGCAGTGGTTAAATGTTCGGGCGATTCAAGTTGGACATATTCAAGAGGTTGCAGAGATACCCATTGCCACACAGGTGGTAAACCTTAAGCAATATCGCATACCCGGAGGGGATGAAACTATCCAACAGACTATTGATGACCTCTTAGAGGTTCAGGTGCTGCATTATGCACATTCTCCATTTAATAGTCCAATTTGGCCAGTAAAGAAACCAGACGGGAGTTGGCGAATGACCGTGGATTATAGGGGGGTGAATCGAGTCACTCCGCCAATCACGTCGGCCGTTCCTGAGGTTGCTACCTTAGTGCAGCGTATACAGCAGCATCCGGGAGAATGGTATGCCGCAATAGATGTAGCAAATGCATTTTTTGCTATTCCCATCCCTAGCGAGGCGCAGGACCAATTTGCTTTTACCTGGAATGGGAATGAATACACTTTTACTCGTTTGCCTCAGGGTTATAAGCATAGCCCAACCTTTTGTCACCAGGCCATCCATAAAACCCTGAAAAAAGTTATAGTGCCACCAGAAGTACAGATTACACAGTATATTGATGACATACTGATTCATGGGCAGATGTTTGAGCAGACACAGCAGAGCTTAGATACTGCTGTAAATATTTTGACTCAGGACGGTTGGGAAATCAATCCAAAGAAAATTCAGGGACCTGCACAAAGTGTAAAATATTTAGGTATCCTTTGGGACAAGGGGAAACAGCAAATTCCTGATACGGTGAGGGAGACCATCACAAATTGGCCGAGACCGCAGACAAAGAAGCAAGTCCAACAATTTATCAGAGCCGTAGGGTTCTGGCGAGCTTATTTACCAGGATTGTCTGTACTACTCAAGCCCTTGCACAAGGTAACACGAAAAAAGAGTCAATGGGAGTGGGGTCCAGAACAAGAACAAGCATTTCAGAAAACAAAAGCAGCAGTGCAGGAGTACATGGAGTTACATCCCTTGGAGGACGGACCCGTTGAATTACAAGTTACTGTAGAGGCAGATGTGACCCTGTGGAGTCTTTGGCAATTACAAAAGGGACGGCGTCGGCCACTTGGGTTTTGGTCCCATCGGCTGACTGGAGCCAAAGTGCGTTACACAGCATTTGAAAAAGCACTGTTGGCTGCATATTGGGCACTATTGGATACCGAAAGTAGAACTGTGGGGCATGAAGTCACCCTGCGTTCTGATGTGCCCATTGTAACATGGGCACTGGGGCCCACAGCTACTCACAAAATAGGGCATGCACAGGAAGCTACCATTATGAAAATGAAATGGTACTTGCAGGAGAGAGCCAAACCAGGTCCACAGGGGGTCCTGCACCTTCACGAAACAGTTAGCCAGGGGATACAGGGTAGCCCCACTTCCACCGGGGCTGATATGATAAACTACCAAGTGGGGCGTTGGGGATTACCCTATGAACAATTGACACCAGAACAACGACAGAATGCGTGGTTTACCGATGGTAGTGGGACAGGGGCTGGGAAGTGGCGAGCTGTAGCTTTCAATCCTGTCACCCAAACACGACTGGTGCTAGAAGGAACTCAGGGGAGCAGTCGGTTGAATTAGCTGCTGCATGGCAAGCAATAGATGCTACACCATGTAATCAAATTTGTTACCTTTTCACCGACTCCTGGGCTGTGGCCCAGGGGTTGGTGAATTGGCTGGGAAAATGGCAGCATGATACATGGAAGATAGGAACAAAGGATGTGTGGGGAAAAGAGTTTTGGGAACGCATCTGGAATGCTTTAAAAGATCGTGACGTTCGTGTCTTCCATGTCGATGCCCATACGAAACAGGAAACTGAAATGGCAAGGTGGAACGCTCATGTCGATCACCTAGCCAGAGTACAGAAAGCAGTTGTGGCCAATCCTGAGGACCACGCCTTAGCCACCTGGGCACATGACAAGTCCGGGCACGCAGGACGAGATGCAACACTTGCTTGGGCGAGAGCCCGGGGGGTTCTTATACCTCAAGCAGTCATTCAACAAGTTCTCAGCGAGTGTACAGTTTGCCAATTCCTGAGGGAGCGCAAAGTGCTCTCGCTACCGTTGGGACATCTTAAACGAGGATCGCGCGGTGGGGAAATATGGCAAATCGACTTTATCGGCCCCTTACCTGAACATCGGAGACAGAGATATATTTGTATAGCTGCAGATACCTATTCTAGTCTCGTGGTAGCCATAACCATCATCATCATCATCATGATCTTCGAACGAAGATCTGGGAAGGGCTATACCCACGTTTCTTGCAAGCGCGTTGGTGGCTAAAAAGGCCAATACGAGAAAGGCAAGTCCGGTTGCAAAAGACACAGCAGAAAGACTCCTTAGATGGCATACTCAGCAAGGCACGATTCTTTCTGCGTTGTCTTTTCTCCTCAAGGGTGATCCTGCGTGCTTTCTCAAAAACATCAGCAGCGTTATAGATGGTCTGTCTCCAGGCCTCCCGATTGGAGGCCAGAGTAGACCAGTTATGGTGTTCAATATGCCCGAGGCTGTTGCCCGTAAACAAAGACACAAACCAACTGAGTGCCGGTTTATGCGGTGCTTTATTCGGGGCCCCGGGAACCTGAGGACTAGCGTCCCAAGTCAGGATTCTGAAGACCCTCATTCTCAATTCAGCTTTTATACACAAACAAGTTTACGTGCAGTTTCCACAGCAAAACAGTTTCATTCAGTTACAAACAAGCTCATACTTCATAGTGCTAACAATTGATAATCAACTACTCTAATCATAAATCTACTTAAGTTGTCTTACCCCTAGAAACTGTTTAACAGACCCTTACCACATCCAAGGTAACAAATCATTATATACATGCTTGACTAAATCCTTTGATTATTGTTTCCACTTCTTCAGTACATTTCATGCTCACAAACAAGGTTGCTAACTTACAACTTTGGAGTGTTGCTTTCTAGGCCTACTCTCCTACTAAGCCTTAGCCATTCTACTACTAATTTAAATTGCTCTGCAACAAGGCTGAGTTGTTGCTTCAGGGAGTCCTTGTATCTTTTCTTCGGGGCTCCTCTCTTGCGGCAGCCAGTGGCAAGTTCACCATAAAGCAGGATCTTAGGGAGGTGGTGGGCCTTCATCCTGGAGACGTGCCCTGCCCATCGCAGCTGCGTTCTCAGTAGCATGGCCTCAATACTTGTGATTGCTGCCTGTTCAAGAACTGATGTGTTGGTCACATAATCTGACCAGTGGATGTTTAGGATTGTGCGGAGGCAGCGTTGATGGAAGTGTTCTAGGAGACGCAGGTGGTGGCGGTAGATGACCCATGATTCGGAACCATATAAAAGAGTAGACAGCACTATGACTCTGTAAACACTGATCTTGGTACTTTTCTTCAAGTGTTTATTAGGCCATACTCTTTTATGGAGTTTTCCAAAAGCACTATATGCCTTATATGCATATAGTGCATATAGCCATAACCAGCCGGTATGCTAACAGTCATACTACTATACGATGTATGAGTACCGTTGAACTTTATTATGGGACTCCCTTAGAGATGCAATCTGATAATGGGACACATTTTAAAAACCAAGCTGTCGCGCAATGGGCTGAAGATCGTGGGATTTCGTGGACATGGCATTTGCCATATCATCCACAGGGGGCAGGACTGGTGGAACGTATGAACGGGCTCCTAAAGATGCAACTTCGCAGATTAGGAGATGGCTCATATAAGAAATGGGTGGACAACCTTAATGAAGCTGTTCGGGTATTAAACAACCATATGATGTCACCTACCCTAACCCCGCTAATTTTAATGAAGGGGGATCAGGAAAAATTAACACGGGTGGCCTGAGGGTCTATTTCAGTTATCAGTAGTGCAATTTTTATGGCCAAGTCTATAAAAGGCGGTTATGTGTTAATGAACACCCAGACACAGTCTTTGGGACCAAACCAGGATCAATGGGTCTGAACAGACGTTACATTGTCCTACGGAGGCCAGCAAGAAGATATCCTCCGTTATATGGTGCTGCAACCAGAACTGTCTAACCTGGGTCTGACACTGCTGAATCCTGTGCAGGGGGATACCACACAACCCCTATTAATAGGTTTGAAGAATACTACTGATCATCAGATAACCATACCCCCGATGGAATGGGTTGATGTATACCATGTGCACAGTTTACCAGTAACGCCCATAGTTCAGAAATGGTTTGCAGGTGGTCGGGTATGGTACCAAGCCCCAGGAGATGAGAGTCCTGTTGCTGCTGAAATCGTAGCAGCCGATGATTCTCAAGCAGTGACAATTGCAATTGAAGGGCAAACAGATGTAAAAAGAGTCCCTACCCAGCACCTGAGACGATGAGAGTAAAGGTGGAGGGGGGAGGGGGTGTTTGCTTATACTCATTCCCCATTCTTTCCTCATCTAGGTCACTAGGCAGACGTACGTGGATGGTCCAACTATCACGAACATGTCTACCTTTGCATTAAGCAAGCTACATGTATTGAATAATAGAATATTCTTTATGTTTCGTCTAGCAGGTTTCGTGCCTTAACGAATCCGGGAATTTCGCTAGTCCAAAAGTGAAGAAGACCCCGATGTCATGGATACGTTATTCCTACTGCCTGTGATAAACTTGGTATAATTCGGTTCCATTAATTGTTGTGCAGTTCTCACATCCTATGTCTGTATCTCAGTAGTCTCTCATAGGGTGTACAGAGTAATTGGAATATCCCTCTCCTCCTGGATTGCTACGACATACTCATAAGACACTTCGGGTTTGCAAAGCCACCAGAATTATATGGGATTATACGGTGACGGGCCATGAAGACGGATAATCAGAAAAAAAAA
>NW_020924676.1:0-3484 GCF_003984885.1 Neopelma chrysocephalum | reverse complement strand
TGGCCACAGGCTGCTGACGAGCCCTACTGGAGCTCTAGGGCAGCTGTTGGAAATGGCCGTGCCAGCTTCTCCGTCCCTGCTGGCGCTGGCTCTGCAGGGACCTTTCCCACGGCTTGTGCTGGGCCACGGCTGCCCACTGCCAGCAGCCCTTGCCCTGCTGCCTGGGCCCCACAGGCCGGGCCAGCCCACCTCCCTCTGTGCCAGTGCTCAGCCTTCCAATGTGTACCTTGGCCACGTTCAGGGACTGGTCACTTGAGTGAATGAGCAGCGGGACCAGTGCAGTCTGCAGAGACGTCTTCAACTGCTTGTTTTTCCTCAGCACTGCTGAGCCCAGGTAGTCTCTGAAGAGGCAGATAAAGGCTTCTCGCATGTCGCTGCTCTCCTGGGAGGAAGGAGGAAAGGTGAGCTTTGGAAACAGTGGCCCCCTGCCCACAATGAAGGGGAGTGGGGATGGTGGCTGAGGAAGATGCCCTGGGCTCAGATTCCAGAGCAGGGACAAGTTGCACTGGGCTGCAAGGCCCAGAAGCCACCAGAGCCCAGGGGAGCAGAGCCTGCTGCCAGAGCTGCTGCCATGGCTGGGCTGTGGGGCAGCTCTCACTGCCCAGTGTCCATCTCAGGGCTCACGTTCCCACATCAGCCTTACCATTTCAAAGAAGCGTGGGAGGTTCTCCACCAAATACTCATCCGTGGGGCTGGCCTTTGTCTTCTTCAGGTTTGGACACATCACGTTCTTAGGGACCATCACAACCTCTGTCCAGGAGTCTTCACTGCCAAGACACAGGAGCTCCATCATGTGTGGCACCAGGAGCTCCAGTTTTCCTGCCAGTATGAAGGACAGACTTTCTTTTCTATGATAACATCTATGCCTGGAAAGCTCCCCAGGCAGCCACCAGGCCCCAACATGGCATCAAGGCACTTGGCAGCAGTCCCCCCAACACCTGCCTCCCAGCCCACGCCAAGCCACCACCTTACCCACAGCCCCAGAGCCCTGGATGCCAACATGGCTGTCCCTGACACCACCCTGCTCACCAGCTCAGGTGTCTCGCACAGCGCCTGGGAGGCTGGGAATGTTGGAAGTTCCTCACGGATGTGGATGGCGGCGCCAGAAGAGCAGTGCTTCTGGCCTGAATTGAGAACTTGGCGTTGGTGTTGGTCCTAAAGCCTCCAGGATGTGGATGGTCTGTTCTGCCAGGCAAGAGACGACTTCACTGCTGTCTGTCTTCAAGGGCTGAAGGGCTGTAAGAAAAAACAGAACCGAGATGAAACTCCAGACATCCCCTCTAGCCCATGTTCCCCACTCACCGCTGCAGATCTCATCCAGTTGCTCTGTGCTTCGGTTCCTCAGGTGCCCATTTTCCAGCTCCAGGGGGACAGGGCCAGTCAAACCACGACAACTTGGCAGAGACGTCTCCAACTGCTTCTTCTTCCTCAGCACCGCTGAGCCCAGGTGGTCTCTGAAGAGGCAGGTGGAGATGTCCTGCATGTCGCTGTTCTCCTGGGACGAAGGAGGAAAGGTGAGCTTTGGAAACAGCGGCCCCCTGCCCACAGTGAAGGGGAGTGGCTGAGGGAGATGCCCTGGGCTCAGATTCCAGAGCAGGGACAAGTTGCACTGGGCTGCAAGGCCCAGAAGCCACCAGAGTCCAGGGGACCAGAGCCTGCTGTCAGAGCTGCTGCCATGGCTGGGCTGTGGGGCAGCTCTCACTGCCCAGTGTCCATCTCAGGGCTCACGTTCCCACATCAGCCTTACCATGTCAATGAAGTGTGGGAGGTTCTCCACCAGATCCTCAGTGGAGGAGCTGGCCTTTGTCTTCTTCAAGTTTGGACACATCAGGTGTTCAAGGGCTGAAGGGCTGTGAGCAAAAGAAACAGAGCCAAGATGAAGCCCTGTGTCAGCAGAGACCCCCAGAGGTCCCCTCCAGCCCATGTTCCCCACTCACCGCTGCAGATCTCATCCAGCTGCTCTTTGCTTCGGTTCCTCAGGTGCCGCGTGGCCACCCCTAGGCACAAAGCTCTGTCAGCCCCTGCTCCCCAGTGGGCTCCCAGCAGTGCGGGGGGCCCTGCCCTCCTCCCCCTCAGCAGGGATGAGCCCAGGAAGCACCAGGAGCTCAGGGGGGTGGAACTCAGCCCAGTGGCCTCCAAGCCCAGCCGTGTGGGCAGGGGTGGCAGAGGGAGGCCCAGGCCCAGCCTGCGGCAGCCGGGGCTTGGGCAGCCCCAGGGCTGTGCCTGGCTGTGGCTGCAGGAGAGGGGACGGGGGCCAGCTTGCCCAAAGAGGGACCCCGGGGGCTGGGGCTCACCAATGAACCTGATGGCCGCCTCTTGCACACTGGCCTCAGGGTCCTTGAGGTAGCTCAGGCCCTGACGCAGGTACTCTTCAGCCCTGCTCCTGTCCTTCCCCACCTGGAGAGAGAGAGCACAAGGACACGGGCATGTCACAGAGCCCCCCCGCTGGCTGCAGCAGTCCCTCCTGCCAGCACTCAGGGTTGCCCAGAGCCCTCTCTCCCGCTGGCTGCAGGGAAGGGAGAGGGGCCTGCAGAGGAGCCCTTGGGGCTCTGGTCTTGGAGGGCACACACTGGGCTGCAGCTCCAGCCTCTGGGCTCTGGGCCCACAGCGCGGGCTCTGCCTGCGGGGCAAGCCTCACCCAGCCTGAACCCTGGCGCTTGGCCTTACCAAGCACTCGCCAATCCTCCACATCTGCTGCTTCTTCAACAGCTCTTTCAGCTCCCTCCACTTGAGCAGCTTTGCTGCAGCAAGCAGCGCTTCCTGGGCGGCCTGCATGGAAGCAGAAGGTGTGAGGGAGCAGCATGGCTGGCAAAGGAGAGCTCTTGCCTTTGTTGCTGGGGTGATCCTGCCCTTAGGAAGATGGGATATGTCCTCACCAAAGTGTCTAGGGACTTGTGAGGACAACCCCACAGGACAGAGCCTGAGGCTCAAAGCCCTGGCCTTGGACACGTGCCAGGGACAGCAGAGAAGCCTGTGGGGATGTGCCTGTTCAGGCTTTGATGGCCACAGGCTGCTGACGAGCCCTACTGGAGCTCTAGGGCAGCTGTTGGAAATGGCCGTGCCAGCTTCTCCGTCCCTGCTGGCGCTGGCTCTGCAGGGACCTTTCCCACGGCTTGTGCTGGGCCACGGCTGCCCACTGCCAGCAGCCCTTGCCCTGCTGCCTGGGCCCCACAGGCCGGGCCAGCCCACCTCCCTCTGTGCCAGTGCTCAGCCTTCCAATGTGTACCTTGGCCACGTTCAGGGACTGGTCACTTGAGTGAATGAGCAGCGGGACCAGTGCAGTCTGCAGAGACGTCTTCAACTGCTTGTTTTTCCTCAGCACTGCTGAGCCCAGGTAGTCTCTGAAGAGGCAGATAAAGGCTTCTCGCATGTCGCTGCTCTCCTGGGAGGAAGGAGGAAAGGTGAGCTTTGGAAACAGTGGCCCCCTGCCCACAATGAAGGGGAGTGGGGATGGTGGCTGAGGAAGATGCCCTGGGCTCAGATT
>NW_020924675.1:0-2489 GCF_003984885.1 Neopelma chrysocephalum | reverse complement strand
AGGGTCTCCCCTGTCTGGGATGCTGGGCGTCCCACTTAGGGATGCTGTGAGTGTTGGGGGTCCCAAGAGTCCCTTCTCTTCTGACTCTCGCCTTCGGGGTGCCACATTCCCAGACATTCCCCATCTCCAGGTTCTGCACTTTGTTGTCCCGGGGATCCCACGGGTCCCCACTGTCCAGGATTCCCCTTCTCTGTGCCCCCCATTTCAGGCTCCCGGGGGTTCTGGGGCTCCTCCCTCTCTGTGCTCCCCCCTCCAGGCTGCCGGGGGTTCCCCAGCTCTGGCATCGCCCTGCTCCGCCCTCCACACTCAGCAGCTCCCGGGCTCCACACCCACCCCCGGCACTCCCAGGGGGGCCCCAAAACCGCTGTGTCCCCCCCACCGGCACCGGGCTGACAATGGAGCCGGTGGGGCCTGACCCAGCAACACCAACCCCCACAACGGGGGGGGGACCCGCATCCCCCCACCCACCGCTGGGGCTCTGCCCCCAACCCAGCCCGGCACCCCCAAAAAACACCTCCCACCCACCCCCAGGAGACCCCAGGGGTGGAGCAGGAACAGGAACAGCAAGAGAACAATTGCTCCCCCATCCCACAGGTGCCCAGGAAGGGGAAACTTATCCCAAATATCCTGGGGGGAGGTTGGGGGTTGGGAGATACTTCGGCTGCCAGTACAGATTTCCCTGCAAAGGCTGCAGTGAGTCAACCTCTGCAGAGGAGATTGTGCCCCAGGGATGGGATTGCAGAGGTTCGCTCAGGTCCCCAGCAGGAATCAGCAACAAAAAAGGCCCCCTCAAAGATTTCAGGGGGAGTGTCCTGTAGGGAGGGGACAGTGTCACCCCACAAGGGCAGGGCTGGCAAGTGGGAGGCTGCTCCAGGGCTCTGCAAGAGGCCTCGTGCTCTGCTCGGCCCCAGCACTGGCTGCTACCAACACCCCCGGCTGCCCCCGGCCCTGGGCAGCTCTGCTGCCACAGGCTGTGCCCTCACCGTGGCCCTGCAATGGCCCTGCCCGTGGCCCTGTCCCTTGGCTCTCTCTCTGCCAGCTGAGTGTGGGGCACACGGGCTGGGGGTCCCTCCCGTGCCCCCCGGGCAGCCGGCGTTGGCTGGGGGGATGTGAGGGCTGGGCCTGCTCAGCACAGCCCCGGCCTCGTGCCCAGCGCCTCTTTCCTGCCCCACACAAGAGCTTCCCGACCCCCCAGGGCTCCCCTGCTGCTGTCTCTGCTCCTGGCCCTGCCTTTGCTCCTCCCTTGGCTGAGGCAGCGGCTGCAGGGGGGGGATGGCAGCAGCTTCAGCTCCACGGCAGTTCCTGGGGGGAGCTCAGCCCGGGGGGGACGGGCAGGGACCTGATGGGGATGGACAGGGGCCCAGTAGGGACAGCCAGGGCCTGCAGGGGAAGGCACAGGGACAACCTGGCCCCCCACACTGCCAGGGCTGTCTCTGCTCCTCCTTGCAGACTCCGTGGCCAGGCACAGTTTGTGTTTTTCAGCAGCACCTCTGCCTTGCACTTATTCTCACGCTCACCTCAGGGACAGCTCTGGGCTCACCTCCAGGCCTGGGCTCAAGGACAGGAACCTGCAGGGAGGGGACATGATGTGCAAGCTGAGGGCTGCCTGCTTGCACTGGCCTGGGAGCTCCTTCTCCCTCTACAACCATCCCAGAACTCAGCCTGCTTTTCTAACACCACACATTTACAGACTAACCTTGGAGATAGATATGCACACACATCTCTGTCACCCTGTGGATAGAGCCTCAAGCATGTGCTGCCATAGGAATGGGAATCAGAGAATCACAGAATCAGACACGTTGGAAAAGACCTCCGAGATCATCAAGTCCAACCCTTGATCCAACCCCGCCCTGGTTCCCAGACCATGGCACTGAGGCCACATCCACTCTCACCTTCAACACCTCCAGGGATGCTGACTCCACCCCCTCCCTGCCCAGCCCATTCCAAGGCCTGATGACTCTCGGCAAAAAATTGCTTCCCAATATCCAACCTAAACCTCCCCTGGCACTGCTCAAGACCCAGCCCTCTTGTCCTACTGCTGCTTCCTGGCACAAGAGCCCCACTCCCACCTGGCTACAACCTCCTGGCAGGGACTTGCAGAGAGTCAGGAGGTTTCCCCTGAGCCTCCTCTTCTCCAGCCTCAACAACCCCAGCTCCCTCAGCCTCTCCTCACACCACTTGTGCTCCACTCCCTTCCCCAGCCTCGCTGCTCTTCTCTGGACCCTCTGACTGTGGAAGATATTGCAGAAACCTGGTTGGTAGAGAGAGGACACGGTAAAGATTCTATAGCTCTAGTTTCACGCTAAAGCAAGAAAACTATTAGAAGGTCACTGATCAATGTGTTTGAGAAACTGCTTTGTCTAAGAAACTGCATAGGCTGCATTGTCTGCTGTGAAGCTGTATTGTTTAAGAAACTGCATACGTGATAGAAAAATTAGAGCGACAGGATGGGAAAGGTAGAAAAAGTAGCAAATAGCAAATAAAGTAAC
>NW_020924674.1:0-641 GCF_003984885.1 Neopelma chrysocephalum | reverse complement strand
GTGCACTGCCTGTAAAACAAAAATACAAGTATGTACACAGATTCACCTGCAAAACAGCATCTAGTTCTGTCCTGCAGTCACTGCTCACCTTGCTCACTGGGCTCACCTTCCCTCTGGTGCCTATTGTCTGCTGGGCTGGGGGCTCCACATCTTAAAAAAAAGAAAGAAACAAACAAACAAAAAAAAACCAAAATAACAAAACTATACCACCAAACCATCCAAATGATCAAGTAAACCTAGGCCCAAAAGTCATGTCTTGGCTCTGACCTCACATGACAACCCACCTTCTCACTGTGCCCCTCCGGCCTATTCTGTTTATCTCTGCTTTACATCCGGTCCCTCTGACACTGCAAAGAAATGAGTTACCAAAGTCAGCCGGATGGACTGGGAGACCTGAACGGCTCTGCCCTGCACACCCTACTCCACTGATGAAAAGTAAACTGCTCCTCCTACGTGTGCCAAGGGCCTGTTAGGGCAGACCCTTTCCCCTCTGCTAATTTGAAAATCCCTCCCTCCTAACCATAACATTGGACCCAGCTCTCATCCCCTCTCCAGGTGGTAGTCCCCCACTTATCTTTCCCATAGCTGGGGATGTGAATCCATCTTTGATGCAAAAGGAAGGATGCCTGGCTGGCTCAGAG
>NW_020924673.1:4426-4745 GCF_003984885.1 Neopelma chrysocephalum | reverse complement strand
CAGGCCTTTGTCCCCTTGCCTCTGGCAGCTGCCTCTGCCACTCAGGCCACCACAAGCAACTTTCCTGGCAGGTTCTGCACTTGGTTTCTGCCTCGCCCCTCCCTCAGCAGCCTGGCAGGGGTTGCCCAGTTTTGGGCCTTGGTTGTTCCTCCCCCTCCCATCCCACTGCCCCCCAAACAGCCCTGAGCCAGCCGGGAGGGACAGGATCTGCTGGGCCAGGGCCTGGGGCTCAGGCCTTGGCCTTTGTGCTCCACAAAACCAAGCCAGGCTTGGCTCAGCATTGCAGGGGCCTGCCCAGAGCCTTTGTCTGCCTGCACTC
>NW_020924673.1:0-4326 GCF_003984885.1 Neopelma chrysocephalum | reverse complement strand
CAGGCCTTTGTCCCCTTGCCTCTGGCAGCTGCCTCTGCCACTCAGGCAACCACAAGTAACTTGCCTTGCAGGTTCTGCACTTGGTTTCTGCCTCGCCCCTCCCTCAGGAGCCTGGGAGAGGTTGCCCAGTTTTGGGCCTTGGTTGTTCCTCCCCCTCCCATCCCACTGCCCCCCAAACAGCCCTGAGCCAGCCGGGAGGGACAGGATCTGCTGGGCCAGGGCCTGGGGCTCAGGCCTTGGCCTTTGTGCTCCACAAAACCAAGGCAGGCTTTGCTCAGCATTGCAGGGGCCTGCCCAGAGCCTTTGTCTGCCTGCACTCCTGGCCTCCAAGGATCTGCTCCAAGGAGTCCCTGGGGAGGCTTTGTCAGTGCCTGCCCTCAGTGGGGCCCAGCAATGCTTCAAGGGACTTGGAGTTTGGCTTCTGACTTCTTGAGCAGCTGCTTCAGTCTTCTCTCAGTACCTCAGGATCATGGGCTGGGCTGCAAACACACTGTGGGGCTCATTAAATTCCAGAAATCCCTCAGGATCTCTTTGTCTTCCTTTAATTGTCTTCAAGGCCATTTCAAAACAAGTCTTCAAAGTTTGTATTTTTTTTTTTAATTCAATGATGGCTATTTTTTAGTTCAGAGGAGAGGTGATAGAGGTGTTCTCCAAGTGATCTTGATGCTGAGTGTCTCCTCAGGAGATCCAGACTGACCCTGTATGATCAACCTTGCTCCTCACCCCCAACCTCACCAGTTCTGACATGGCCAATCTTGGACTGACAGCTGATGCAGCTCCGAACACACTGTGGAACTCATTAAAACACTGAAAAACTAATTATTTCCCTTTAATTGTCTTCAAGTCTTCAAGCCTTCTACAGCTAATTGGAGTTGTTTTGTAGTTTAGCTAAACAGGAAGATTTTAAAGTGGAAGTTAAGAAGAATATATATTTTTTGATGAAAGAGAATGATTTACACAGAGCCTTGGGATGCAAGAGGGTCAGGGCGCAAAGGATTTTGATCCAAAGACAAGGGGGCAAAAGAGATTAGTGGCACTTAATCATTGACCAACTGAACAATTATCAAGGGATTCAACTACATTTGCCACTATTTTAACAGGGACTGACTTACAAATTCACAAGAACAACATTCCCACCACAGTCAATTCACACCCACACCCAGGCAGAGATCTGTGGACCCATCAATAGCTGGGTGTGGAAAGACCCCTCTCCAAAATTCTCCTTGTTGTCAGGGAAACACTCCCCCAAATTCCTTTGGGTTTCCCAACAGACAAGGGTCACAGCTGGAGGAGTGTTTGTTGAGGGGGATCGGAATTGTCCTGGGCATCAGTGACGGTCTTTGGAGTGTTGCAAACTGGAGGGTTCCCGAGCTGCGAGAGGCTGCCAGAGGTGTCCCACTGAGAGGGAGGTGCTGGGGAGCTGCCAGGGCCTCCCTCAGCCCCGCTGGTTGTGGGCTCACAAGGGGACTGGCTTTAGTTATCTGCTGAATTTCCATCCTGGTGTCAGTGACTGGAGTTTCCAAAATATTTGGGAACTGTATCCAAACTGTTCCATTTGGGTTATGATTTAGGCAGGGAATGTTCCAAGGCTTTTATGGGATGAGTGATTATCCTGTGTTCCCCAGTTGTTCCACTCCAGATTGTTCCCACCTGTATCATCCAGGAGCACCTGGTCCAGTCCAGGGACACTTCCCCACACCCTGGTCCAGTCCAGGGGCTCTTCCTTGCTCAGCTGGTTTGGTCAAGGCTTGTCAGGAGCTCCTGAGATCATCAACTAGGCCTGGGTAGAATGAGGGGAGGATGCATCACCACAGAGGCTTTTAAGAAAAATGGGAACAAACTTTTTGTAGGGCCTAAACAGAGCTGTGATAAGACAAGACCTGATGGTTTTAAACTAAAAGAGGGCAGATTTGAATTAGACATAACCAACAATTTTTTACACTGAGGGTGGTGAAACACTGGCACAGGTTGCCCAGAGAGGTGATGCCTCATCCCTGGCAACACTGAAGGTCTGGTTGGACAGGGCTCTGGGCAACCTGATTTGATTGAAGATGTCTTTGCTCATTACAGGGGAGCTGTATTTCAAAGGTCCCTTCCTACCAATACTCTTCCATCTTTCTACTGGAGCCAAGGCTGGCAAGGATCACACAGGTTTCAGACCCAGCTGAGCATCCCCTTTGATGGCCCATCTGGCAGCTCTGCTAAAAAGCTGCTGCAAAGAACCTCCAGGCCTAAAGGAGCTTTTGTGCTGGGCTCAGCTGTGGCTCTCAGGGCTGGGGGCTTGGCTTTTGGCTGCCAGGTGCCCACCAAGGCTCTCTCTCACTCCTCCTCCTTCTCCACTCCCCTTGGTGTCTACAGGGTTGTTTCTCTCACATTTCTCTCACTCTTCTCTGGGTTCCAGCACCCTGGATTTTATCCTTTCTCCAAAGGGTTATCACAGAGGTGCCTCTGGAATTGCTTTTTGGCTCAGCTTTGGGCACTGGCTGGTCCATTTTGGAGCCACCTGAATCTGGCTCTCTCTGACACAGAGTCAACTCTTGATCTCCTCTTCCCTAAGGGAAACCTGCAGCCCCCTCACTGCTACCAAACCTGATCCACAGAATCATTCAAGTGCCCAGGAATACAGGAGGTCATTGAGCCCATAATTCCTCAGGTTGGTTAAACAAGACTTTGTCCTCTTCCTGTCCCTGACTGCAGGTTCTTTCTGTCAGAGCAGAGCTGTGCTGGACCTCAGCCGTGCTTTGCTTCAGAGCCTGCTGGGGTGGGGGCAGATGGCAATGGAAGAGTTGGGTTGGACTGGATGATCCTTGTGGATCCCTTCCAGCTCATCCTATTCTGTCATTCTCTGTTTGTTTGTGTTTGGTTGTGTTTGATCTTTTTGCCCCCCTTTTGAATCGCTTTTCCTCTGACCCATGAGTTTTTTCTTCATTGTCTTGGGCCTTGCTGGGCACCTGATGGCAAGACAAGTTTATCCAACCCACTCATCTTGACCAAAGTTTTGGTACAAGTCACTATTAACTAGATGAGGTTTCTCACAGACTCGCTGCAACTTGGCATAATCCACAAAGGAGTGGAAAATGCATTTCATCCCATCATCCAGGGACATAATAAAGATGTTCCATAGGAATGGTCAAGGGCTGGTCCCTGATGGATGTCACCTGGGAATTGCTGCCAAGAGGAATTTGTGCCATGACTTTTGACCCTCCTCAGTCATTCAAATTCTCACCCACCACGTTTCACTTGTCCAGGCCAGCTGTCACCAATCTGGCCATAAGGAGACACAAGAGACCATGTCAAAGGCCCTGCTGAAGTCTGGGCACACAACATCCCCTTCTTTTCCCTCCCACAGGGGTTCTGCAATCCCTGCCTTGTCCTTCCCATGCCTGGAAATGGCTGCAGGAGGACTTGCCCTATCCCCTTCCCAGCCTGAGCAGTCTGGAACTCTGCCAACCCTCCTTGGTGCCCTGTTTGCAGACTGGTTCCATGTCTGCCTTTGCCAAGGCCCCAGGAAGCTCTGGGATGGCTCTGGCCTTTCCAAGGGTTTGGGAGAGGTCCTCCAGTGACACTGCCCAGTCTTCTCCATTTCCCTGACACCAAAACCTTTTCTATTATCCCACAATTGTAGTTTAGTGCTCAGGACACAACACATATTCTCATGGTCCTTCAGGAGAAAATTAGAAGTGATTTCATTAGAGAGGTCAACTGGTGGAGCAGCCCAGTCTGAGCTGGCCCCACAGCAGTGCCCACCCCAGGGGGCTGCAGAGCTCTGGGCACTCCCCCCACAGCCCCAGCCCCTCTGAAGGGCACAGCAGCTCCTGGGGCACAGAGAGGAGTCTCAGCATCCCCATCAGCTCAGGGGCTGGACACTCAGCATGGCAGGAGGAAATGGAGGTCAGGGAAACTGCAGGAGCCCTGGTGTCACCTCCAGGAGATGCCCAGCCCAGCCTGACTGTGCCCCTCAGTGCCAGCCCCTCTGCCCAGCCCAGCACAGAGTCCTGGCCCAGGGACAGAGCAGCCTGTCCCCAGGGGGGCTGCAGAAAGAGGTTTCTCTGTGTCATGGATTCCTCTCTGCAGGCCCAGAAATGCTCCCTTGCTCTTCTCCAGGGACATCCCTTGGCCCAGGTCAGTGTGTCCAGGTTGCCTTGGCCAGTTGCAGATCCCAGCCTGGGATCCCTGCAGGGCCCTGAGCTGGAGGTGCTGCTCTGCAGAGGGAGGGGCTGTGGCACCCTGGGCTGACCCTGCACTGGCCATGCTGGTCAGGGTGGGGAGCAGACCCAGCAGGATGGGGATCACTCCTCTCCACCCTCTGCCATAGTCCTGGAAGGC
>NW_020924672.1:0-4349 GCF_003984885.1 Neopelma chrysocephalum | reverse complement strand
AGTCATCATTAGCCTTTGAGAGGGAAACAGGAGAAAAATTGGATAAATTTGTTGCTAAAAATGAGCTGCTTCAAACTGAGGTTGACCACCTTCAAAGTCTTGTTGCACCAGAGTGCAGAGAGAAAACTGTTGCTAAAAAAACAGGCTCCTGGTTTGGTCAGGTAACTTCATAAACCAGTGTCTTACCCTGGCATTGAGACTTGGGAAACCACAGAGAAACCTGATTCGAAGTCTGAGGAGAGAAAGAAACCAGGAGACTTTGAAGTTCAACTGATGTTTCTACAGTCTCCCAGCTTTCCTCACACTAATGAAAATAGAGTGAGTGATCCCTGTGGTAATGAACAAAGGGAAGATTATTCTTTACCTCCCTCAAATTCCTTTGTGCCTGAAACTGAATCCACTAAAAAACCTTGGAGTCAACAAGAGAACCCGACCCAGAAAACAACTCAATTCAATCTGATTCAAGTGGCTAATTAGCAGAAGCATTATGGCGATAAGCCTGGACAAATTAAAAGCCAGCCAGTGAAATCCTATCAATATATCACTTACCTTGGGATTCCAGTTGGTTCTCATCAACAGTTAATACAATTTCCAATAGAGATGGGGACACAACGTTCACAGCAAAATGCCAAAGCTGGGATTAAAACCCAGACGAAAAAGAGTTAAAATCACTGGAGTAAAAGAAGCAACCAGAGTCTTCAACCAAGAGCTTCACCCTGTTACTGTTTTGTTGATATTACCTCTTTGCTTTTTATTCTAATAATCATATTGTATGGTAAAATTTGGATGATTATGAAACAGTCAGCTCACCGGTTACCCCCATCAATACTAGACGATGCCTGCAGTATAAAGGGATAAACCCCTCCCAGCCCCTCCAGGAGCCCTCAAATCCCATCCCGGTCCCACAGGACACTCCCAACTTCCCCTCAAACCCTCCGAGGCCCCCAGACTGCCTCCCAGACCCACAAAAGCCCACAAGATGCCCCCAAACCCCTCCCAGTTACCTCCAGCCCTCCCAGGACCCCTCAAACCCTCTCTTACTTGCCCCCTTCCCCTCGAGGACGCCCCCAAACTATCTCCCAGTCCCTTCCCAGACCCCCGACCATGCCCCAAAACCCCTCACAGTCGCCCCAATCTCCCCAACCTCCCTCCCAACCCCCAAGCTCCCCCAAACCCCTTCCCAGTTACCTCCACGACCCCCAACCCCTTCTCAGCCTCCCCATTTCTTCCCAAACCCCCTCCCACTTGCCGGCCTGTCCCCCAGTCTCGGGTGAGGAGGTGCCCCAGGCTGACGTGCCCACCCTGGCAGGAACGAGGGCGGTTCCAGCAGCACGTCGGGAGCCACCCCGTGCCCCGGAAGCTCCCGCCCGCCCCAGAGCCACCTCAGCTGCCCCTGCAGGGGAGAAATCCAGCCCGGAGAGAGCAGGGGGCGGGGCCGGGCCGGGAGCTCGATGGGCGGGGCACTGCGAGAGCAGGGGAGGGACCGGGATGGGCTGAGGGGGCGCTGGGAGAGAGGGGAGACACTGGGATGGGCTGAGTGGGCGCTGGGAGAGAAAGGGGAAAGTTTTTTGCCCCTTTCCTGGGCACTGGAACACCCTCTGCACCCCATCCTGGCCACGCCGGCTCTCCTTCCCCCCCCAAGCCATGAACAGGGTTTGGGGCTCCCTCGTGGGTCGCAGCCAATAGAACGGCTCTGCTCGAATGACGTCATTGGCAAATTCTGCTCGGCTCCTCTCCTGGCGCCGGTGAGTGATCCAAATAGAACGTCGATACTTCCGCGGGGGCTGCCGGGAGCGGGGCGGAGGTGGCGGGGGGGGGTGAGGATCCCCATTGGTCCCGATCGATCCCGGCCCCAGGGTCTCCCCTCGCCGTGATGTTTTTCACGTGCGGCCCCAACGAGGCGATGGTGGTGTCGGGTGAGTTCGGGGGCTCCGGGGGCTCCTGATGACCCCTCCAAATCTCCCCCAAGACTCTCGGGAACCGCCCAGATCCCCCCCAAGACGTCTGGGGACCCTCTGAAAGCCCCCCTCCTGGGGGCCGCCCCTCTGCCTTTCCCCCTCCCCCCCCAAATCTCCTGTGCGTCCCCTTAACCCTTGAAAATCTCCTGGGACCACCTCAGACCCCCAAACTCCCTCCTGGGGACCCCCAAACCCTCTTCAGGACTCCTGGGCCCCTCCCGACCCCATCCTAAAATCTTTTGGGTCTCCCCAAGCCTTTACGGCGGATTCCTCTGTCCATTTTCCCCCCAGACTGCTGGGGGTCAACCCCCCCCAGAAACTACTGGGAACCCCCCAGTGTCCCACCATGAGATTCCTGGGTCCCTCCCCCCCCCAACCCCCTGTGGGTGCCCCCATCCTTTCCCCTCCTCGAAAATACTCTGGAGGGTCCCCCAATGTCCCCCCCAGCCCCAATCCTGCCGGGGATGGATTTGGGGGGATCTCCTTCCCCTTCCCTCTGGCAGGAAGGCAAATGCCCTCCCTGTCCTTCTTCCTTTGCCTCCAGGCAGAAAAGAGCAGAGAAACAGCCAGTTGGCCCTGGCAGGTGTGGGTGTATGCAGGCTGTGGTTGAGTGGTTGAGAAGGGAGAGGAGGGGGCTGGTGTTTGGGCAGAGTCCAGCAGGTGATGTCTTTCGTGTCTGGCAAGGCAAGGCAAGGCAAGGCAAGTTTCTGTGCTGATGCTGTCACTTGTTTTTTGTGTCTGTTGGAACTGGAACAAGGATGTTTGTCTGGGAAAAGTGCTGCCCTACTCCACATGGCCCCTTCCCCAGTCGCATGTTGTTCTTTCTATTTTACCAGCAGTCCTTGGTCGGCTCCACGACCATCCAGCTGTCAGTGTTCACGACATACCCATCAGCCCCTTCTCTTCTGGGCTCCTACACTTGCCAACCCTAAGCTGCTCCTAAGTTATCTTGCTGTCAGTTCATAAAGAAGTCTTGGCAAGTGTTACTGATTTAGAAACTAAAGCCTGACATCTTTGTCTTTGCAAAAGATGTGTGTGAAAGGGCAGTGCTGGTGCAAAGCAGTGTTGAGCTTCACACTGGGTGACTTGACAGCTTCCTCTGCATCACCCATGCACCCTGGGTTTCTTTGAAAAGTACTTTTCACTCCAAATGTGACACAACATTAGCGTGTAGGACATCCTGTCCCCAAATGGATAACTGTAAATATAAATAATAAAAAAGTGCCCCCCTCCATTATTCAAGAAAAGCTTGTATCTCTGTACTAAAAGCATCCAAGGGTCATGTCCCCCAGTCTTCTATCTGACAAGGGTTTGGAGGGGCTGCTTTGTGCAGGGAACCTTTGGGGGCTGTCGGCGAGGAAAGCTCTGAACACTTAATGTAAGGATCCAAAACTTCGTTTATTGAAGATAGAAAGCAACTTAATATACACTGCATAATAGGCTCATACATATTACAGAGATTAGGCTCCTAATTGGCACTTGACTAATAGGCGATATCATCTCAACTGCCTTCCATTGTTTACACAGGTGGCTCGTTAAGTGCTTTTGTTTTTCAAATTCCAAGCTCCTGTTTTTCAGCCCAAGTTAGAATACACAAGGTCATTGCTGCTTTCTCATGGCCCTGCTATCTCAGACTTTCTCATGGGCCTAGTTGGACTGCATCTTGTACTTTAGCAGCTCATCCATAGCCTTAGTCATGTTCATATGCCCTCGTGATTCTAACCAATCATCAATAATTCCCCCGTTTTTATTTTGGCGCAATAATGCTTCCTTTGTTGTAGTTTTCACACGTCTAGTAATACAGGAAAAGGCAACACGAGCTATCGCTGAGATTACAATAACTGTCAATAGCCATCGTAGGCCTTCCTTAATATAACTTAGAGCCCATTCAGATATAGAACCAGAGATAGATTGAAGCCATGAGTCTATAGGACTAGTTGTTATTGTCACTTTCATTGTGTGGTCTGTTCACCAAAATGTGTTTGTGAATTTGTGTCCGTATGTTTATAGACATACATGCATGCACTTTCACTCATTTACTTTCATGCGGTGGCCACCATCACTCAAACACATCTCACACAAGCATACTCCTGAGTTTCATGTCACTGCGTTCTTAAGAAATTATAATGATCCTTTAGTACCTTATAACGCTATAGTTTTTTAACCAGATAAAGTTAATCAGACAGATAAGCTTTCTTCTACCAATGCTTAGTGAGTAATCAATGGTGTGAGGAACCTCGACATTGGCAATCATACTCATGAAAAAGGAAAACTTATTACATAGCCGTTCAATGAAATAGACAGAAATCTTAACATCTTTGCTAGAATACAAAACAGTAAATCAAGTCTGGGCACGTAAGTCCTGCAGTTCCTTTGTGTACAGTTATTCAG
>NW_020924671.1:11525-12355 GCF_003984885.1 Neopelma chrysocephalum | reverse complement strand
GTGGGATCTGGGATTGGGTGTGGTTTGGGATGGGGGGTTCAGGAGGGAAGGGCTGTGTCGGGGCCAGGGGGGTCATGTCTGGGATTGGGTTGGGGGCGGCAATGGGGTGTGAGCCGAGGTGGGACCCTCAGCCCTTCCTGGGGTGGAACTTTATTGGATAAACCAGTCCCACCAGTCCCAGCCCCCCCCATGTCTCCCCCAGATGGGGCCATCCCCGGATCGGTCCCTCGGGATCACCAAATCCGGGGCATTTTGGGGTCTCTTCGCACCCAAAACACCCCAGCCGTGGGCAGGGAGGGGGAGGGGCTGGGAGGGTTTGTGTGTTGGCGCCGCGCAAATCCCTGATTTCTGGGAATTGCCGGAGCTCCCGGGAGTTGGGAACGGACAATTCCCTTTGGACCCTCCCGGGGTGTCACCGTCAGGGAGCGGCTCCGGGGAGGAGACCCCGGGGAGGGCAGGGAAAGGGTTGGAACGAGGAAACTCTGGTGCTGAGAAGGTTCCAAAGGTCGGGAGGTTCCAGAGCTGAAGAGATCCCGGAGCTCAGCAGGTTCCAAAGCTCCAGAGATTCCAGAGGCCGGGAGAGCCTGGATTTGAGGGTGAGATTCCCGAGACGATGCAAGCCATGATCGTGAAGAGGGAGACGGTTTGGGTCCAGCAAGAGGCCCCCCGGATGGTGGTCAACGTCCACAACCACTTCCATGTGAACGTCAACAGGCCCAGGTGAGGGGTTGGGGGCAGGGAGGACCCCCGGGGTGCCAAAGGGGCGGGTCCGGGTGGGATCTTCATCATCTTCATCATCTTCATCATCTTCATCATCTTCATCATCTTCA
>NW_020924671.1:6623-11515 GCF_003984885.1 Neopelma chrysocephalum | reverse complement strand
CATCATCTTCATCATCTTCATCATCTTCATCATCTTCATCATCTTCACCCTGGGGTGGGACCTTCATACCCGGGGGGGGTCATATCCCAGGGGTGGGTCCATCCCCTGCTGCTCCCAGCAGGATCCCAGCACCTCCCGGTGACCCCAGCACCATCTCCCAGTGATCCCAGCACCTCCCAGTGGTCCCAGCACCTCCCAGTGACCCCAGCACCTCCCAGTGACCCCAGCACCATCTCCCAGTGCCTCCAGCATCATCTCCCAGTGATCCCAGCCCCTCCCAGTGATCCCAACACCATCTCCCAGTAATCCCAGCATCTCCCAGTGATCCCAGCACCTCCCACTGATCCCAGTATCTCCCAGTGATCCCAGCCCCTCCACTGATGCCAGCCCCTCCCAGTGATCCCAGCACCTCCCAGTGATCCCAGTATCTCCCAGTCATCCCAGCCCCTCCCAGTGATCCCAGCACCATCTCCCAGTGATCCCAGCACCATCTCCCAGTGATCCCAGCCCCTCCCAGTGATCCCACCCCCCGTTTCTCCCCCACAGGACTCACTTGCCCCCCGGCCCCCACATCATCCTCTGCAAGCCCAAGGTGCGTCCCAGGTCCCCCGAAACCATCTTGGTGATCGATGAAGACCCCCGGACCTACGTGGTCACCCGTTGGACCTAAGAGGCAACAGAGGAACCTCCAGAATCTCCCCGTTGCTCCCACACCCGGAATAGGCAGGACCCAGAACCCCAGGAAACCTCTGGAACCCCACAGGCACATCTGGAATGCCAAGATGCATCTAGAACCCCATAGACACATCTAGAACCCCATAGACACATCTAGAACCCCATAGACACCCCTGGAACCCTGTAGATGCCTCTAGAACCTCATGGACCCCTGTGTTTGGGATCCCCCGTGCTTGGGATCCCCCCTCAGTTCCAATCCCCTCCTTTCCCTTTTTGCTTCCCTCAATAAAAGGGGAATTTTCGCTCTTGATCCGCAGAGCCGAAAACCGGGAATTTGGGATTGGGGTGGTTTGGGATGGGGGGTGGGATTTGGGATTGGGGGGGGTTTGGAATGGGGGGGTGGGATTTGGGATTGGGGTGGTTTGGGATGGGGGGGTTCAGGAGGGAAGGGCTGTGTCAGGGGCAGGAGGGGGGGTCGGGTCTGGGAATGGGGTGTGAGCCGAGGTGGGACCCTCAGCCCTTCAGGGGGGGAACTTTATTGGATAAACCAGTTCAACCAGTCCCACCAGTCCCATGGGGAATCACACCAGTCCCACCAGTTCCATAGGGAACTGGGAATTCCTGGAGCTTCGGGGAGTCAGGAACGGACGATTGCCTTTCGACCCTCCCGGGGCGTCACCGTCAGGGAGCAGCTCCGGGGAGGAGACCCCGGGGGGGGCGGGGAAAGGACCGGAAAAAGGAAACTCTGGGGCTGAGGGGATTCCAAAGGTCGGGAGGTTCCAGAGGCCGGGAGAGCCCGGATCTGACAGTGAGATTCCTGAGCCAAGGGGATCCCACGCTGGGATGGGAGGGATCCTGAGCAAATCCCTTTACCCAGAAGTGACCCGCACGGTGACCATCAACATCTCCAACAGGACTGAGAATGTCACGCTGGACAGGCCCAGGTGAGGGGTTGGGGGCAGGGAGGACCCCCGGGGTGCCAAAGGGGCGGGTCCGGGTGGGATCTTCATCATCTTCATCATCTTCATCATCTTCATCATCTTCATCCTGGGGTGGGACCTTCATACCCGGGGGGGGTCATATCCCAGGGGTGGGTCCATCCCCTGCTGCTCCGGCACCTCCCAGTGACCCCAGCACCATCTCCCAGTGACCCCAGCACCATCTCCCAGTGACCCCAGCACCTCCCAGTGATCCCAGCTCCTCCCAGTGATCCCAGCCCCTCCCAGTGATCCCAGCACCTCCCAGTGATCCCACCAGCACCTCCCACTGATCCCACCCCCTGTTTCTCCCCCCAGGACTTACTCACCCAGTGGCCACTGCTCCGTCCCCTCCCACCCCGAGGTGCCCCCCGGCTGTTCCACCACCTGTGAGTTCTCCAGCTCCTCGTCCCCGGGCTGCTCCGGGATCCTGCTCTACTCAGCCAAGAAGTTCCTGTTGGGCATCTGCTTCTCCAACCCCCTGGAAGACAACAATTCCCCCCGGGAGCTGGGCCTGGAGCTGTCCCTTAACCGGCGCTTCCAGGGCATGTCCCCAAAGGACATCTACGAGCACATGTCGGGGAGGAACATCGACCCCATCTCAGCAAAGACCAGTTTTCACCACGTTCCCCTGAACATCTGCCAGGATCCCATCGTGGTGACCCTCGACCCCCTCAAGGTGGTCGCCTCCATGTCCAACGACCGCAGCGCTGTGATCAGCGTGGTGGTGAGGGAGCTCGGAGCGCCGATCTCCTTGAGAAACCTCTAGAAACTTCCAGAAGCTCCCGGACACGCCTAGAACTCATAGGCATGAGCCGGAATCCAGTAAAGACCTCTAGAACGCCATAGACACCCCTAAAACCCCTTAGACACCTCTGGGACCCCATAGACACCCCTAGAACCCCATAGACACCCTTAGAAACACACAGACAGCTCTAGAACCCCATAGGCACCCCTAGAACCCCATAGACACATCTAGAACCCCATAGACCCCCCTAGAACCCCACAGACCCCTCTAGAACCTCATGGACCCCCCGTTTTTGGGATCCCCCCCCAGTCCCACCCCCCCCTTCCCTTTTTGTTTTGCTCAATAAAAGGGGAATTTTTGCATTTGATCCGCAGAGCCGAAAACTGGGAATTTGGGATTGGGGGGTAGTTTGCGATGGTGGGGTGGGATTTGGGATTGGGGGTGTTTTGGAATGGGGAATGGGATTTGGGATTGGGGGGTGGTTTGGGATGGGGGGGTTCAGGAGGGAAGGGCTGTGTCGGGGCGGGGGGGGGGGTCGGGTCTGGGAATGGGGTGTGAGCCCAGGTGGGACCCTCAGCCCTTCAGGGGGGGAACTTTATTGGATAAACCAGTTACACCAGTCCCACCAGTCCAATGGGGAATCACACCAGTCCCACCAGTCCCACCAGTCCCAGCCCATCCCAGGATCAGCCCCTCGGGATCACCAAATCCAGGGGATTTTGGGATCTCTTTGCACCCAAAACGCCCCGGCCGTGGGCAGGGAGGGGAAGGGCCGGGAAGTTTTTTCGAGCGGCTGCGGTGAAAATCCCTGATTTCTTGGAATTGCCGGAGCTTTGGGGGGTCGGAAATGGACGTTTCCTCTTGGACCCTCCTGGGGCGTCACTGTCGCTGTCAGGGAGCGGCTCTGGGGCGAGGAGACCCCGGGGGGGTGGGGGGCAGATAAAACGCTGTCCCAGTTAGGACATCTGGGACCAGTTCATTCCTTTGATGTGTGTAACCCAAACCGTGCATTCTACAGCCTTCCAGGCCATTTCCCAGAAACTGTTATCAACGAACCGTTTACACCCTCTGCCCAGAGCAGCCCCTGATTCCTCAGGCCCTAAACTGCCAAGAGACCTGAGAGACGGGAGGATGTTTTTGTCCTCACACCCAATTGAGGAACCCCCCCCGCCCTGAGGGAGGGACTGGGCATTCCTGCCTGAACTGGAGAATATATAATCTGGTGGTCTTGGGACCTTTTTTACCACTCGTGGGATCCAGAGGAAGGCTGTAGATCACCGCTCTCGACCACACTGAGACCACCTCTCTCAACCAGACTGAGACCACCACCCACGACCAGCCTGCAGACCACCACCCTCGACCAGACTGCAATCACCATCCTTGACCAGACTGCACCAGCCCTCTCACCAACAGGTTTTTTTTCCCCCTCTCCCTTTATACTTTGGACTCAGGGAGGCCCAAAGAACACCCCTCTGTCCATGCCCCAGGGTGCTGGGTGATAAATTTGAGTTTTGTGGGTTAAAACCAAACTGTTTGTCTGTAAAATCGTACTTATTGTATTATTTTACTAAATTGTTATTCTGACTTATAATCTCTCTTTTGAGTTGGGTTCATTTTCCCCCTGCTGGTTTTACCTTTTAAACCAGCACAAGCGCTGAGGGGATCCTAGAGCTCGAGAGGTTCCAGAGCTGAGGAGATCCCAGAGCTGAGGAGATTCCAGAGCTCAGGAGATTCCAGAACCGAGGATGTCCCAGAGCTCAGCAGATTCCACAGGTGAGGATGTCCCAGAGCTCGGGAGGCCCCAGAGGCCGGGAGAGCCCGGATCTGACGGTGAGATTCCTGAGTCGAGGGGATCCTGTTCTGGGATGGGGGAGATCCTGAGCAAATCCCTTTTTCCAGAAATGACCCGCACGGTGACCATCAATATCTACAACAGGACCCAGAACGTCACCCTGGAATACCCCAGGTGAGGGGTGGGGGCAGGGAGGACCCCCGGGGTGCCAAAGGGGCGGGTCCGGGTGGGATCTTCATCATCTTCATCATCTTCATCATCTTCATCATCTTCATCCTGGGGTGGGACCTTCATACCCGGGGGGGGGCATATCCCAGGGGTGGGTCCATCCCCTGCTGCTCCGGCACCTCCCAGTGACCCCAGCACCATCTCCCAGTGATCCCAGCACCATCTCCCAGTGATCCCAGCACCTCCCATTGGTCCCAACACCTCCCAGCAGTCCCACCAGCACCTCCCAGTGACCCCAGCACCTCCCAGTGATCCCAGCACCATCTCCCAGTGATCCCAGCACCTCCCAGTGATCCCAGCCCCTCCCAGTGATCCCAGCACCATCTCCCAGTGATCCCAGCACCTCCCAGTGACCCCAGCACCTCCCAGTGATCCCAGCCCCATCTCCCAGTGATCCCAGCCCCTCCCAGTGATCCCAGCACCATCTCCCAGTGATCCCAGCACCTCCCAGTGACCCCAGCACCTCCCAGTG
>NW_020924671.1:4834-6523 GCF_003984885.1 Neopelma chrysocephalum | reverse complement strand
CTCCCAGTGATCCCAGCACCTCCCAGTGATCCCAGCACCACCTCCCAGTGATCCCAGCCCCATCTCCCAGTGACCCCAGCCCCTCCCAGTGATCCCAGCACCTCCCAGTGATCCCAGCACTTCCCAATGGTCCCAGCCCCTCCCAGTGATCCCACCACCATCTCCCAGTGATCCCAGCCCCTCCCAGTGATCCCAGCCCCTCCCAGTGGTCCCACCACCACCTCCCACTGATCCCACCCCCCGTTTCTCCCCCCCAGGATTTACTTGCCCAGCGGCCACTGCTCCGTGCCCCCCGACCCCATGGTTCCCCCCGGCTGTTCCACCACCTGTGAGTTCTCCAGCTCCTTGTCCCAGGGCTGCTCCGGGATCCTGCTCTACAAGACTGATGACTGGACCTTGACCATCTACTTCTCCAACCGCCTGGAAGACAACAAGTCCCGCCGGGAGCTGTCCCTGGAGCTGTCCCAGCGTGAGAACCAGCTGGACAGGATGCAGGACATCTACGAGTGGATATCAATGAGATACGTCGACCCCACCATGGAAACCACCACGTTCGACAACATTGCCCCAGACACCCACCTGGAGACCGCCGAGGTGAGCCTCGGCAGCGTGGAGGTGATGGCCACCATGTCCAACGCCCAGAACGCCGTGGTCAACCTGGTGGTGAGGGACATGAAAGAGTGAACAAAACCTGGAGCGAGACCCTCTGTGGGATGGGAGCTCCATGAAGACCTCCGGAAGGACGTCGTGGGCAACCCTGGGATCTCAGAGGAACATGGAGAAACTTCCAGAAGCTCCTGGACACGCCTGGAACTCATAGGCGTGACCCAGAACCCCATAAAGACCTCTAGAAGCCTGTAGACATCCCTAGAACCCCATAGACACCCCTAGAACCCATAAAGACCTCTAAAACCCCATAGACACCCCTAGAACCCCATAGATACCCCTAGAACCCCATAGACACCTCTGGAACCCCATAGATACCCCTGGAACCCCATAGACACATCCAGAACCCCATAGACACCTCTGGAACCCCATAGACACCCCTAGAAACTCTTTCTCTTTGCATCTCTCAGCAATTTAATAAAATCAGTTTTGGGATCAACTCGAGTGAGTTTTAATTTAATTTAATTTCATTTAATTTAATTTCTCGAGGGAACACTCGGATCCCAAGTTCTTCCCGCGATGTTTGAAGCGGGAGCAGCTCCGGGGGTGATCCCAAGGGACCCCCCCCCCACCTACCTGGAACCTCATGGGACCCTCACGATGGGGATCCTGGGGTGGAGGGGAGGGGGGTTGGGAAGGGGGAGATCCGGGATTGGGGGGGGTGGGAAGGGGGGGGTTTGGGGTTGGGGGGGGGTTGGAATGGTGGGTTTGGGGGAGAATCTGGGATCTGAGGCAATCTGGAGTCAGGGGTTCCAGAGGGAAGGTCTGGGAATTCCTGGAGCTTCTGGAAGTTGGGAACAGATGATTCCCTTTGGACCCTCCCGGGGCGTCACCGTCAGGGAGCGGCTCCGGGGAGGAGACCCCGGGGGGGGCGGAGAAAGGGCCGGAATGAGGAAACTCCGGGGCTGAGAGGATTCCAAAGGTTGAGGGATTCCAGAGCTCGGGAGAGCCCGGATCTGCCAGTGAGATTCCTGAACCGAGGGGATCCCGTGCTGGGACGGGGGACAACATGGACACCCTTTC